>NW_027168761.1:0-7500 GCF_036898095.1 Palaemon carinicauda | reverse complement strand
TTTATATAGGACATATCTGTTTTGACGCTGTTACTGTTTCTAGAATGATATATTGTTAATTTATTCTCATCATTTATTTATTTCCTTATTTCCTTGGGCTTATAGCATCTTGCTTTTCCAACTAGGGTTGTAGCTTGGCTAGTAATAATAATAATAATGACAATAATAATAATAATAATAATAATAATAATAATAATCTACATCTGTAGAATGCATGATCTAAGTTCAGTTAGAATCTGAATGCATGTCAACCATACGGGTTGGAATATCCCATTTTCTTCCCAGCACACACCTTTGGAAGGTGTGCGGTATATCATTGAAGTGGTGTGGCACTTTGATCGCATTTAGGAGGTCGTGGATCACTCCCGTCCTGCTTTTTCACTAGTTCACCCATCTTTACACAGGTTACCTACGCCATCTAGATTTTCTAATAAACTAGAAAGCTATATACTTCAGGTGAAACCCCTTTACGAAAGATGCAGATGTATGATGAAATACATATAGAAGTATATGTAAATACATTACATAGAGAGAGAGAGAGAGAGAGGAGAGAGAGGAGAGAGAGAGAGAGAGAGAGAGAGAGAGAGAGAGAGAGAGAGAGAGAGAGAGAGAGAGAGAGAGAGAATCAGTACACCATTAAAACGATCGACATCATGTTATAAAATAATAGTTACACCCTTTTCAAGTTTCAGAGAGAGAGAGAGAGAGAGAGAGAGAGAGAGAGAGAGAGAGAGGAGAGAGAGAGAGAGGAGAGAGAGAGAGAGAGAGAGAATCAGTACACCATTAGAACGAGCGACACCATGTTATAAAAAAAATGTTACACCTTTTTTCAAGTTTAAAGTTTCAAGTTTCAAGAGAGAGAGAGAGAGAGAGAGAGAGAGGAGAGAGAGAGAGAGAGAGAGGAGAGAGAGAGAGAGAGAGAGAGAGAGAGAGAGAGAGAGAGAGAGAGTACACCATTAAAACGATCGACATCATGTTGTAAAAAAAGTTACACCCCTTTTCAAGTTTCAAAAGAGAGAGAGAGAGAGAGAGAGAGAGAGAGAGAGAGAGAGAGGAGAGAGAGAGAGAGAGAGAGAGAGAGAGAGAGCCCTTTGGAGTATGTAGATGGACGCCTATATCGAATTTACTGCGTGATAGACTCCGAGCAAATCGGGTTTGATGGACCATTACAGGCAAACGTAAGCTCCTAACATCTTTTTGGGGTTTATGGATTTCGGGAGGCGGTCATGATGGATAATGGAAAGTCAAGAGCATTTTTTGGATGCCATCCGATCACTCTTCGATGTCGGCTTCATCTTCGTCGGAGAGATTATTGAACGTAAGCGACATTGAGTTTGAGGAAAAAAAAAAAAAAAAAAAAAAAAAAAAAAAAAAAAAAAAAAAAAAAAAAAAAAAAAATGCAAAACTGTATGTATGTATGTATGTATGTATGTATGCATATATATATATATATATATATATATATATATATATATATATATATATATATATATATATATATATATATATCGAATTACCTTTGACAAGTTACAGCTATGTGATAGTCAATTTGATGGGATGTATTTGAAGAGACTAGGGTTCGATCTTAAAAGGACCCAATGTGAGATACAAATTTACATTATATATATATGTATATATATACATACATATATATATATATATATATATATATATATATATACATACATATATATATATATATATATATATATATATATATATATATATATATACAAATCAAATGTACCAGAAGAAAAAAAAAATTCTTAGACGCATTTGTCTTTCGCCATGAAAACTTTTTTTTTTTTTTTTACTAAAAAATGCATCATTTCCAAATGAAAAATATATTACTAAACACTAGTACATCTCTACTTAATAACTATTTCTATTAGTTGCAAACGATCACCACCAAAGGCAGTCACTGCATTCCACTGCAGGACAAAAGCCTCAGACATGTCAATTCAGATCTGGCGTTTGGTCAGTTTTTTTCATCTCCCATGGTTGGAGATTTTCGTCTGATCGCTCACAGCAAACTAACCTAGTATGGGTAAGCTTCGACTAGTACAGCTTTGATGACCGTGGCGAAATCCAAACCTCTTCACCACGTTGAGGTATATTATAAAAGAATCACAATCTTATTGTGAGTCATGCAATTATTATTATTATTATTAAATGCTAAACTACAACCCTAGTTGGAAAAGCAAGATGCTATAAGCCCAAGGGCTCCAATAGGAAAAAAAAGCCCAGTGAGGAAAGGAAATAAGGAAATGAATAAATGAGAACAAATTAACAATCATTCAACAAACAGTAACAACATTGTCTCTTTCTATTATCATTATTATTATTATTACTAGCCAAGCTATAACCCTAGTTGGAAAAGAAAGATGCTATAAGCCCAAGGGCTCCAACAGGGACAAATAGCCCAGTGAGGAAAGGAAATGAGGAAATAAATAAATGATGAGAATAAATTAACAACAGTAACTTATTATTATTATCACTAGCCAAGCTACAACCCTAGTTGGAAAAGCAAGATGCTATAAGCCCAAGGGCTCCAGCAGGGAAAAATAGCCCAGTGAGGAAAGGAAATAAGGAAATAAATAAATGATGAGAACAAATCAACAATATATCATTCTAAAAACAGTAACAGCGTCAAAACAGATATATCGTATATAAACTATTAACAACGTCAAAACAGATATGATATATATATAAACTATAAAAAGACTCATGTCAGCCTATTCAACATTAAATGGCATAATATTAAAGAATCATAATATTGCAGTGTGAATCATGTAATTTTTCTGCATGTCCCTTATGATAGTAAAATTCTATATAAAATACAAAAAATTCATTAATACATAATTTTATAAAGGAAAAACACTACTAGGAACGTCCTTTCCTTCAGTTGTCAACAACTTTCAGAACTAACCCTTTAAAAGCAGCTTGTTTAAAAATAAAAATAAATAAACGAGCTGGCACAAGGCCAACTTAAACAGACAAGTGTTTGAATCCTACTTCCTTGACTTGGTTCTGACATGGGAGAGACTTCTGAACTTACAAGAGAAACGTCAAAGAACAAAAGTATATATTATCTTTTTTTTTTTCCCAACAACAAACTGTAAAATGGAGATGATACAATTTATGGCTGTTTTATCATGTGCCGTGTTTATGACCTTTTTTATTCTAGGCCCTGATTTTGTATCTCCTTTTATAGTAAAAGATTTGCCAGGCTTAAAATGGGACTTGTTTTAAAGTGTGGCAGTGTTAGAGCAGCGAATAATAATTGTTCACGTGTACAAACGAACACTCTTACATCTCAGTAGATATTTTTTAATACATTGCATTTTACTTGTGAAACAAATGGCCCACACACACACACACACATTCCTTCAAATTATCTCCTTTTATGGTAAAAGATTTGCCAGGGTTAAAAGATCCAAGAAAGTAGACTGAGGGGGTATGGCCATGTCATGAGAAGAGATGAGCAGTATATTGGGAAGAGAGTGATGGAAATGGAGGTACAGGGAACGAGAAGGAGAGGGAGACCAAAGCGAAGGTGGAAGGACTGTATCAAAGATGACCTTCGATCAAAGGGATTAACCGGTGATGAAGTGTGGGACAGAGGTAGATGGAGAAAGCCGACCAGAAACATCGACCCCACATAGAAGTGGGAAAAGATGTAGAAAACGAACAATCTTACATATTAATTTTTGCTAAAACGTTGCATTATACTTGTGAATCAAATGGCCCCACACACACAAACATTCCATCAAATTCCAAAAATTCCCTGAATATCATACCCAAGCAAACTGAGCATCCACAGACGCTCTCTTCAAAAAAGGCCAAAATAAATCCGTGGAACGACCAACACTAAAATTAACCCTCTAACCCGAGTCCATAAAATACAGCCATAAAAAAGGGATCCACGAAAAAAAGGGTGATCTGATAAAACCAAAACAAGGGCAGTCCATCAGGATCTTGAAGCAATGCCGTTAAAAAAAGTTTTTCGGGAGTAAAAGTCTCAGCGTTTTATAGAATATAGTAATTTTGGAGTTTTCATTTTTGTGTTTATTTTACTTCAACTTAAAACACTAGAAGATTCATGCAATATTCAAATCGTAATTATTTCGATGAACATTTCAATTTTGAGGTTGTTGTGGCCTGATTGGTAACGTCTCTGCCTGGTGTTTGCCAGTCGAGAGCTCGATTCCCGCTCAGACTCGTTAGTGCCATTAGTGTCTGCAACCTTACCATCCTTGTGAGCTAAGGTTGGGGGTTTTGGGGGTAGCCTATAGGTCTATCTGCTGAGTCATCAGCAGCCACTGCCTGGCCCTCCCTGGTCCTAGCTTGGATGGAGAGGAGGCTTGGGCGCTGATCACATAATATATGGTCAGTCTCTAGGGCATTGTCCTGATTGCTAGGGCAATTTCACTGTCCCTTGCCCCTGCCATTCATGAGCGACCTTTAAACCTTTAAACTAACTATTGTCCTTTCATGCGTTCATTTGTGGCAAGTCGTTAAAGATAAAAACATTCCATTAAATGTTAAATTTTCACATTTATGGTAAACTAGACAGTATCTTTATAGATACATTTATTAAGAAATAGGCGAAGTATTTTAAGCCTTCTACTACTAAGTTGGTTAAGGGGTGAAGATAGATAGATAGATATTTCATTGACCACAACATATACAGCTCATTTTTACAATATTTACTTCTGGTCCAAATAAAGGCAAAATACTACACTTGACAATACAATATATTATATACACAAGGTTTAAAGGTCGCTCATGAATGACAGAGGCAAGGGACAGTTACATTGCCCTAGCAATCAGAACAATGCCCTCCACACTAACTATATATGATCAGAGCCCAAGCCTCCTCTCCACCCAAGCTAGGATCAGGGAGTGCCAGGCAGTGGCTGCTGATGACTCAGCAGATAGACTTATAGGCTCCCCCAAAACCCCCAACCTTAGCTCACAAGGATGGTAAGGTTACAGACCCTAATGGCACTAACGAGTCTGAGCGGGACTCGAACCCCTGACTGGCAAACACCAGGCAGAGACGTTACCAAACGAATACAAGACATTATTTTGTGAACATGAACTCCGTTATTATTATTATTATTATTATTATTATTATTATTATTATTATTATTATTATTATTATCCAAGCTACAACCCTAATTGGAAAAGCAAGATGCTATAAGCCCAGGGGCTCCAATAGGGAAAAATAGCCCAGTGAGGAAAGGAAATAAGGAAATAAATAAATGAAGAGAATAAATTAACAATAAATCATTCTAAAAAAAGTAACAACGTCAAAACAGATATGACATATATAAACTATTAACAACGTCAAAAACAAATATGTTGGCAATAGATAACAGATCGAGTCCTTTCATAAAAAGATAAGGTTTAGGGGTAACTTTTCAAATGTGATGTCAGGCATAGAAGATAAACACATCGCCCACCAATGCAACTTCAATCTGCGATAAATTAGTATTACAGGTTTCGTTGTTTACCCTACTTTTTATTTTTAAGGAGGGGGGGGGGGGGGAAGTTTATTGACGGTACATTTTAAATTTTTTATTGGGGAGGGGTTCAGACTCTAACCTTCAAGGGTCACAATGAGACCTTAAGTCCAAGGGGAGCGAGGACTGAGCTGAACATTTCTAATTCAACTCATAGACTTACAAAACATTTTTCTTTTCTACATATAGTGACCCTTCAAATATAGATATCATTCTACATAACATTATTTTTTATTTTTGCTTCATTATCCAGTTTTGTTTTGTAATTCTCTCTCTCTCTCTCTCTCTCTCTCTCTCTCTTGTACATTACTACTTCATCTCATCGACTTATACTTACGAAACAGTTTTCTTTTCTAGATATAGTTACCATTCATATATAGCCATCTCATCCTTATATCTGCTCTTCCAATTTTGTTTCTCTCTCTCTCTCTCATCTCTCTCTCTCTCTCTCTCTCCATCACTTTTCCTTTGCAAAAGATTCTCCCTCACTTGGCGATCAGCATCCCTACTTCCATCTCATTCATCTCTCCCAGGTCAGGCTTAGAAACTGCCACGCTCTCCTCCGCCCTCTTTACCTACTTCTTCCTCATTCCTTCTTCCTCCTATTCCTCTTGCGGTCCTCCCGGAACTTCCCTCCACTAAACTAGCAAAAGTACGCAATCCTTTACTTAGCCAAATGTTCTTGTTTTGGCGCCCTTGTGTCACAACACGATTTTTGGCCTTCCCTTCGAAATACATAACATGACTCCTCGCTGCTGGGAGGAAGGGCGGTGGTGGCTGGTACAACACAAATATACACTACCGGGGTGTACGCGATGTCAGGCAGGGCAGCCGGTCGGGACTGCGGTCCACCCTATAAGCCAAAGTCCTTCAAAGAAGGCAGCGGTCCAACCCAAAGGCCAAAGTGAAGTCCTTCAAATGAAGGCAATCGTGTTACCCCCATAGGAATGGGGAAAAACCACACTAATAGACGAAGAAAGTGTACGCGATGTCAGGCAGGGCAGCCGGTCAGGACTACGATCCACCCTATAAGCCAAAGCAAAAGTCCTTCAAAGGAAGCAGCACTCCAGCCCAAAAGCCGAAGCGAAGTCCTTCAAATGAAGGCAACCGTGTTACCCCATACGAATGGGAGAAAAAGCAAGCTAATAGACGAAGAAAAGACGAAGAATATTATTTTCACAGCAACATCCTGCTGACATTTACTTCCTATGCATATATATAAGTATACCGAACGACTCTTTGATGCTGTAGAGCTAGTAAAAAATATGCAAATACAAATGGTTCTGGGCGTTGAATTTATAACATGCTGAATTTAGGGAGCTATGCTTGGCCCAGTGCTCTCTCTCTCTCTCTCTCTCTCTCTCTCTCTCTCACCGCCCAGCCCACACCGATATCTCGAGCACACGGAAATTTATTTATTTATTTTTTTTTTATTCTGATATATTTATCAATAAAAGGATTTTAAGAAAGAAGACGTCTTTGATCGTACGCACATACAAAAACATATTTAGAGGAGACATTTGTATATTGTTACGATACTTTAAATCCATATTATGCAACTTTCAAGTGAATATATACTTCACAATACCAATTATATAAGTTGCTGAAAATAATTAATAATAGCTTTCTTGGCTCCCTATGTATGTATGTATGTATGTATGTATGTATGTAGTATATATATATATATACAGTATATATATATATATATACAGTATATAAATACAGTATATATATATATATATATACATACATACATATATATATAAAAAAAAAAATATATATATACATATATATATATATATATATAAATATATACATAAATATATATATAAATATATATATTATATATATATATAAACCATAGATTAACGAAAAGATTGTCATTTAGAGAAATGTCTTGAAAGAATTGGATAGGTGTTCAAGACTTATTTGAGATGAAAAGGTCTCTTGTATCCAGGCACTCAAGGGGCTG
>NW_027168760.1:260000-289594 GCF_036898095.1 Palaemon carinicauda | reverse complement strand
GATTCCCTACCGTGCCCTTGGCACTAGTTTTGGCACTGGAATCGTATTCATGGTCGCTGTCACTTCCACTTATACTTGGATCACTACCACTGCCACTTTCACTTTCACTTCCACTTCTATCTTCACTGTCACTTTCACTATCACTGTCTTTGCTTGTTGATCCTTTCACTGTGACACTGTTTGCTGTTTTGTTGCTTGCACTGTTTACCTTTGTATCACTGGGGCTGCTACAACTACTGTTGCTATCACTGCTAACACAGAAATTACTACTAAGACTACTGTTGCTGTTATCTACATTGACTTCTGGGGGGTCTTGACTAGGGGATTTAATAACTAATTCATTGTTAAAGAGAGATTCTACAGGGGTCTGGGCACGTTCAGGGGGGGAAACTGTAACCTTATTCTTAGTACTTATGCCCTTAAGGGGTGTGGACACTCTGGAACGAGCCCTATGACAGGCATGGGACATGAAAGAATCACTATTACATACCTCGATTTCCAAAATTTGTAGTGCAGAATCCGTAGAGTTAGCGCCACTGTAGCTCTCGTCATCGAGGAAGGGAATAGGGTGGGGGGTGGGGGGGGGTTGGATGGGTTGTCTTCTGAATCTAAGGGGTCTGGGGGGAGGGTGGGGGAGTCAGGCGGCGGATCGTCTGGCTGGGAGGAGAGAGAATCCTCCTCACAGTCAGCTATGCTGGCGAAATTAACGGGAATTACACTGTACACAAGTTAAAGGGGACACAAATATGAGTAGTATATAGGAGCCTAGTTACACTGTTACGCCTACAGCGAACACGCAAGCGGGAGACTCACCGAGAGTCTCACCTAATAACCTCTGGCTAGCGCAGCGGAGAGGAGAGTGTGTTGGAGTAGTTCGTTCGTAGAGTATTACAGCCAACACTTCTTGTTGGCACGGGCCTTTCCCTTGGTCGGCCCGTAGGCGATCTGAAAAGATATAAGGTGGGTTATCAAAATAAAAGGAAATTTGAAATGGTTTTTAGTGGTAGAGAAAGTTGTGAACAGGGTAAGGATGATGGTATTAGTGATAGAGGGCCATCATTTCACGGATAGTGGTAGTATGAAAATTGGGGTGTAAGGCCTTGAAATGTAGAGAAAAGGATGCAGGTGGGGTTGTCCAACCCTTTACTCCTCTAGGGTCCCTGCGGAGAGATTTTTAGTGGTATGTTAAGCTAAGAAAGTACAGAGGATGATGTGAATAGGGCCTTACGATGAAGGTATGGGATGGAGTGGTGTGAATGTGAGGTCTTTACCTTGGAGGAGGTAATCTTGAAAGCAACTGTGAGTGGGTGTCAAAGCTTTCCACAATTGCCTTTGCCAGTGTGGCCGCAGCTTTCCCGGCCTCTGGTGCGTTGGTGTCTACTAGTAGATCACCTCTCAGCTGTGCTGTTTCCCTGCATTCAAGTAAATAGTGCAGGAGGGCGTGTTGTGGCGTGTCACCGCAGTGATCACATGGTCTTTGGATGTCCTCTCTGATTTCCCAGTTTGCCTTGTAACCCAGCCGGAGTCTGTGTATGCATACAGCCTGTTTCCTTGGGGTGTTTTTGTCTATTGGTGGGGGTTCTAGCTCCGTGGCCCATTTGTACCAAGTGGCAGAGGGAGAGCCATTTTCTGCCCACATGTGTAGATCCTTGATTAGGTTGTCCTTAGGGTGTGTTTTTATTTTGTTTTTGATTTGTTGTAGTGCAGGCTGTATGTGCACCTGTATATTCTGGATGTGTCTGGTGCTTTTGGCTAGCTCATCAGCTTTTTCATTCCCTGGTATCCCTATGTGACTGGGTATCCAGTTGAATGTTACTAGCCTGTTTCTTTCATTGTGCTGATATAGGAGGGATTTGATATCAGCTATCAGGGACTTGTTTTCTTTGTTTTTGTCCTGCTGTAGGGCTTGCATTGAGGATCGTGAATCAGTGTGAATGACTACTGGTCCTTCCTCATTCTCAATGGAGTATCTTAGGGCTTGTTGTATTGCAACAAGCTCTGTCTGCAGGGTGGAGACATTGTTTGATGTCCTCCAGCATGCTGTGAAATTGCAGGAGTGAACTGCAGCTCCCGCTGTTTGTGTTCTTGGATCCACTGTACCATCAGTATAGTAGATCTGTGCTCCTATGGTTTCTGCAGTTTGCATTGCTGCTGTTGCAGCATTTCTGAGTTCCTCTATGGTGCAGTTTTCTTTTGCCCTTGGGAGCTTGGTGTAGCTGAATTTTGCTAGTTGTTTTTTCCATGGTGGAATGTATTGGATACTTTGTGCTGTGTCTGGGTTCAGTTGTAGGAGTATTCCGGCCAGCCCAAGTCTCTTAATGTTGTTGCTGTGATCTTTGCCATAAGAGTTTGGGGTTTGAACTGCAGGATGTTTCTCCAGTTACTCTCTAACCTTTTTTTTGGTGATTGAGTCCCTGTTTGATAGAAACATCTTTGCAACTGTGCTTGCATTTCTCATTGCAATTCTATCTTCGAGGGTCGGTAGCCTGGTTTCCATCCTTAGATTGCACAGTCTTGTCCATAATGGAGCGCCTAGCATGAGCCTCATAGCATTGTTTTGAAATACTTCTACTTCTCCTTTTTGTATGTCTGTTAGCTCAGTGAGGGCTGGGGAGGCATATTCCACAAGTGCTCTGGTACAGGCTTGATAATATTTCATTTGGACATGTTCATTTGCTCCTTCCTTGAGGTTGCACATGTTCCTCATGACTGCCGTTCTGGCATTTGTCCTTTCCTTGAGATATTTTATTTCATATCTAAAGGTAAGTTGTTTGTCTATTATTACTCCCAGGTATGTATATTTGTCCACCCATTCTAGGGGCTCCATTCCTATTGTGAGTGGTTGCAAGGGATTTGGGGCTTTAATTGACATGGCCTTAGTTTTGCCAATGTTTATTTTTAGTCCAAGCTCATTGGACTTGTGGCTGATGGCATTGAGTGCTCTTTGCATTTTCATCGTCCTGACAGCTCCTCTAGCTATCACACATACATCGTCTGCATAGACAAATATGTCTACTCCTTCGGGAAGTTGGAATGAGGCTATATTTTCCATGAGGATGTTGAATAGGAGGGGGCTTAGGATCCCTCCTTGTGGTGTGCCATTTTCCAATTCATGATAGGTAGAAACCACTCCTTGGAATTTGACTCTAGCTTGCCTTCCTAGCACATAGTTCTTTGTCCATGCTAGTAGGTGACCTTTGACTCCTTTTTTGGCCACTGATTGCAGCATTGCTGTTGGGCTTGCTAGTTCAAAGGCTTTCTCAAAGTCTATAAAGACTATTGTTGCCTTGTTTTGGTTTATGCAGCTTAATACTTCAGTAATGCATTCAGAGGTGCCAAGTCCTTCCTGATATGCATATAGCTGCTTGTGTAGGGGGCCGATTTTGTATTTGATTCTGTTTAGGACCATTTTTTCTCCTGTTTTTTCTATACAGGATACTAGGGCTATTAGTCTAGGATTGCTTGGATCCTTTGGCTTAGGGATTGGTTGTGTGTCTTGTTGTCTCCAGGCTTGAGGCCTTGTGTGCTCAAGGTGTGTTTTGTTTAATAACCTCAGGAATGCAGTTTCTCCTGCTGGACCCATGTGCTTGATCATTGTGTAGGTTATCTTGTCGGCCCCTGGTGTAGTATCCTTTCATGCTTTTTGTACTGCTCTTAGTTCCTCAACTGTGTAAGGGGTGTCAGTATCATCCTGCTGTAGGCAGGCTCTGTTGATCTCTTCCCACCTGGCTGGCGCCAGTTGCTCCTGTAGCCTTCTGGTTTCAGGGGAGAGATTAGCTGACAATGTCCTGTTTGCAAAGGTTGTTGCAATTCTTTCTGCCTCCTCTTGTGGGTGTGGGTGTGTGGCAATTGGAGTCTTCTTTTTTTCCGGCTACTTTGTGTAGCCATTTCCATAGCTCAGTTAGAGTTGTGTACCCTGACAGGTTTGAGCATCATTCCATCCATTTTTCAATTCTTATTTCATGGATTCTTTGATTTGTTTCTGTTTTGACTGTTTGCAGTAGTTCTCTGTTTTCTACTGTTGACCTTCTTCTGTATATTTTTGTGACTCTGTTTAGTCTGGTTTTCAAACTCCTGATTTCTGGGAAGTAGTACCAGGAGTCTTTGTATGTATAGTTGCTTCCTGTGGTTTTCAGGGGCATAGCTCTGTTGGCTGCATTGTGAAAGGCATCAACTAGATCTTTTTCTAGCTGATCTATGTCCTCTGAGGGAGTGTAGCTTGCTGCCCATTCCTCTATGGTTGTTTGAAAGCAGACCCAGTCTGCTAGGTCCTGGTTCCATCTTGGTGGGGGTGGTGGGATTGGAGGTAGTTGTTGCAAGTCCAATTCTGTCACTGTGGCAAAGTGATCACTTATCAGGGTTGAGTGTACTTGCCACTTGGTTAGATGTCTAATGGCTGTTGTGGCAAAAGTCAGATCCAGTCTACCACCTCTTATGTGTGTAGGTTGTCCTATGTTTAGGAGGGAGACTCCTTCAAATTCATCCAGGGCGAAAGCTGTGTTCCCCTGAGGGGTTTGTCATTGATGGGGATGATAGTATGGGGTGATGTGCATTAAAATCCCCGCAGATAATTGTTGGTGTTCTTTCTGTGTGAGCAAAGAGTCGAGTTAGTTGTAATTCTCCTGTATCCTCCCTATGTAATTTTCTGTATATGTTGTATATGTCTATTTTTTGATTCAGTAATGTTATTGTTACTGCTAGTGTCTCTATGTTGGTGCCACAGGGAATAGGGTTGTGTAACCTTGTTGTTGGTATGCTAGTTTTAACTAATGTAGCTAGGCCTCTGTCTGTGCCTATCTGTGGTGGTGCGATGTAGGCATTGTAACCAGGGATTTTTAGTTTCTTTCCTGCTGGAAGATTGGTTTCTTGTAGCAGGATGACATCTACATTCTCAGTTTTGCATACTGCAATTAGGGAGGAGATCTTTGATCTAACACCGGCTGAGTTCCAGTTCAGAACTCTTACTCCATGGTGTAGGTTGAAGAGTACTGTCTTGGGTCCCTAGGGGCAAAGGCAACTGCCTTGACCTCGGAGGATGAAGTGAATGAGGTGGATGGGGTGAGAGTGGATGATGGGATGATGGATGGGGTGAGTGGTATGATAGGTGTGGGGACTGAAGTAGAGGATGTGGAAGGTACGGGTGATTGAGGTGATGGAATGGTAGGTGTGGTTGGTGAGGAGTGAGAAGTGATCTCCTGGATAGCAAGAGAGGGGGATTGGGAGGACCTATTCTTGGAGAGCAAGTCATTTAGAACTTGTTTAATGCTGGCTGCAATTGTCTCAGCATTGATTTTTCCAGTCACGGCCTGTGTGACTAGTTCAGTCAGTTTATCCTTTAGGACCGTGGTCTTTATGAAGATGGTCCTGGGCAGTGGTTTTGGTCCTTCAGTTGGAGCCCTGGAGGTAGATCTGGCTCTGGGTTTTGACAATGATCTGGTTCTGGAGTTGGAGTGCCTGCTTAGCTCCTCCTGGGTGTAGAATCTCCTCCTGGGTAGAGGTTTGGGGGCCGCTCATCCTCTTGATGGGTCCCTTTTGTCTTTGGGGAGGGCAGCAATTACCCTTGCTACCCTTTCAAGGCATCCCCAGGCCATTGCTCTATGCCCTTTCTTGCAATTAGAGCACTTCTTTACAGTGGGTATTCCAGCAGCCTTCTTGTCAATGCACTCCTGTGTGGGGTGCTTAAGGCTGCAGACTGCACAGGTTGGGACCTTTGCTTGGCATTGGTCCTTGTGATGCCCAAACTTCTGGCAGTTGTAGCATCTGAGGGGATCAGGGTAATACTTGTTGACCCTGAAGCTGCCGAAGATGCCTAGATCAACTCTTTGTGGGTGTGGACCCTTAAATGTTACTAGTATGGCTTTGGTAAGGAAGCCTGCCTTGTTCCGCATGCGTTCTGCTGCAGTGATGTTAGGTAATTTTAATAGGTGGCTTTCCATCATGTCAGTTGGGTAGCCAACCACAACTGCTTTTTTTAATTTTTCCTTCTCTTTAAGCTCTAGTAGCCTAATGTCTGAGGTGCTCCGTAGGGTTATCAGGGCTCTTGTGTCCCTGGTGGATATGGTCCACTGTCCTTGCCTGTTTGGATCGGCAATCATTTGTATATTTTTATGTTTATTTTCAAAGGCAGCAATAGCCTTGAAGGCCTCTGATGGGTTTCCAGCTAAGACCCTGAAGAAATAGGTCTTATTCTCTCTAGCTGGCTGGTTGTTGCTTCCTACGGTGAGGTTCCCTTGCTGGGTAGGCACATCATTCCTTGGTTGGTTCCTTCTAGGAAGTTTCTTCTTTCTCCTTACTTCCTGCCAAGGTAGGTTTCCTTCTCCATCAGAGTTGTCAATATTTGTCCTTTTGCGGTTTGTTTGGTCCTGGTCCTGGTCCATCCGTTCTCGCTCCACGCGTTCACGTTCCATCCGTTCTCGTTCCTTGTTCATCCGTTCCTGTTCGGCTTCCATTTCCAGTTCCGTTAGACAGGGTTGCAGGTCAGGGTTTATCTCTATTTCACCAGAGCCCAGGGCTTCTAGCACGATTTCATATAGTTCATTTACTAATCTTCAAGATAAGTCCTTGATTTGAAGAAGGGTGTGTAGATCATCAAAGATCATACAGAAAGACAGACAGTGTGCCTGGTGGGGTTGTCCAACCCTTTAAGCCCTAAGGCCCCAAGCAAAGTTATAGTGGAAGTCGTAAAAAGTGAAATAAAGAATCTGGAATTAAAACAATTTTGTTAGTTATATGGGTAAAACACTGACTATCCTATTGTTATCAGAGCAGTGCTGAAACTGGCTCTTTTTAGCTGTTTACTACCCTGCACAAATAGCTGTTGGGGAGCCTTCTTACTGCGTTCACGCACTAAGACGGCCCAGCAGTCTACTCCTGCAGGTAGGGAGGTTTAGGAATAAAAATACACACAGGAAAATCCTAAAATTTTATTTGTGCTAATTCCTATCTCTATCTGAGAGCTGGCTTATTTCGCCAGTTACCAAAGATCTAAACTATTTTCTAACCTCTAACAACTTGGCTTATAGGCGCCAAGCCTAACAGCCCTATGCCACTTGCCACAGACGGCGAAAGTGGGAGATTTTGACCCTTTGGCCCTGCTTCAACTGGAGTTTTAAGACCGCATGGGCTACCAGATTTTCCACAGGAGGATCTGTTGGTTAAGGAAGGTTATGTAGGGAGAGGCAAAGCTTATTCTGGGTAGTCAATATTGATTCCCTTATATCAGGGGGCTGATTACAGCCTATTCAGGGGCAAGGCCCTTGTCAATGCAGCAGTCTACAGCAGCTAAATCGCCGAAAAAATGGTGAAAATCGGCGACGAATTCGGCGAAAATCGTCGAAAAACGTCGGCAAAATCGGCGATTTGGGCGGCGGCGGTGGTGGCGGCGGTCTTCACAGCAGCTGAGAAACAGCTGGGTGAAGAGGCAGCAGCAGGCAGCAGCAGGTAGCAGCAGGGAGAAGGCAGGCAGTAGTCAGCAGTCCAGGCAGCAGCAGCAGGTCCTCTCTCAGTGGGAGCTGAGTGAGAACTGTGTGTTGGACAGACAGACAGGATTAGGATAGGGAAGTGGGGAATAGGGGATAAGGATAAGGAAGAGTACCCCTGGATACAATCCAGTTTATAGCCCGAGGGCAGGTACTCGGGAGGGGTAGGAGGAAGAAAAAGTGAGAAAAAGAAGTATAGGAGGAGAGGAAAAGAGAGGGGCAGACCCTCTTGCAATGTTAGGTAATAAGGTAGAGTGGATAGAGGAGGAAAGGAAAGGTTTTTTGGTTCACGCATCTAGCCCTGTTGCAATAATGATGTTAAATTTTAGATGACCCCCTTTGCAGGCAAAAATTATATGATGGCAGATTATGGGTTATGAATGTGAAATTAGTGAATTTAATTGACTTATTGATCAATGATGGTTAAGGATTTGAATTAACCGGTGGAGATATATCTCGGCCGGGGTGGATCACAATTGATTTTGGGATCTAGTCTCCTCCACCAGTTGTGATCCCGAGTATGTCCGTTGGAAAGAGTCCTTGTAATTGCGTAAAGGTCGTCATCGTCAGTGGCTAGTTTGTCCCAGGTTTTTTGGCTAAGCCTGTGAAACCTAACATTGAGGGGTTCCAACTTGGAAAGTTGATGGAGATCAAATATTCTGTTAAAATAGGGAGGCACCTCCTTATAGGCTCGCCTCAGAGCTTTGTTTTGAACGGCTTGCATTTTACTCAATGAAGTCTTACTGATATTGCTAAATATTACGGTAGGGTATTCTAGTTGTGGTCTTACTAGGGATTTATAGAGCCTCAGTTGTGTTTTAGTGGATAACCCCTTGAATCTTTTTAGCCTATTGTCAGTCACTTTGGAAATGTTAATTCTTGCTTTAACATGGGAAAGCAAGCCAGACCGTTTGAATGTACACCCAAGTATTCTTGCATTATTTGTGTATGGGATACGAATGTTATCTATGATTATAGGAGGAGGATTGTTGACCGTTATTGACAATAATTGGAATTTGTTAATATTTGTAGTTATTTTCCATTTCCTTTCGTAATTATTGATTTTTGTTAATTCACGGACTGTCTTTCTCTGTAAATAAAATTTATTTTTATTAGGATGGGTTATCACTTGGGTGTGATCGTCGGCAAATATGATCTGAAGACAGCCTTCTGCAGATGGAGGAGTGTCCTTAATATAGAAGTTATATAGAGTGGGGGAGAGAACACTACCCTGAGGAACTCCTGAGAGCAGTTTGAACTCTGGCCCTATATAATCTTTAATTTTGATCATGGCAACCCGGTCATCTAAAAAGTTGCACAGCAGTCTGGTTAAAATATCTGGCAATTGTGCTTCTAAAAGTTTGTATTTTAAGCCCTCATGCCAGACCTTGTCAAAGGCTCTGCTTACATCTCGTGAAATTAAGTTACATCCACACCCTAAACTTTTCTTAACTGCTATGAATTCGTACAACCTGGCTAATGCTAGTTGGGTCCCCTTGCCATGAGTGAACCCATACTGATTCTTGTTTACAAGCAAATTATCATCCAAGAACTCCTCGAACCTTACTTTTATTATCTTTTCAAATATTTTTCCCGGGGACTCTAATAGGGATATTGGTCTATAATTCGAAACTGAGGTTAGGTCTTTACCCTTTTTCCCTATAAAGGGAAGTACAGCTCTCTTGAAAAAGTTTGGCCAGTAGCCCATGCTTAGGGACTCATTTAAGATATGACAAAGAAAGGAGAGCATTGAATTGGGAAGATTTTTTAGTATAGTTTTATTGACTTTTGATTGGCCAGGAGCTTTGTTTTGAAACTGATTAATGATATTAATAATATCCTGGAGTTGGATAGGTTTCAAGAAGGAGTCGTCCTCGTCAAGCCTCCCAAGATCTACCAAATCGTGAGGGATTATGCGATCAGCATGATCATGGATTGCCGCCATGACATGTTGCTCGTGTTGCTGATCAAACCTGCGATTTTCTACTGGGTCAATCCTAAAGATGTTTGACCAGAAATCCCTGAAAACTATCTCTTGATCCCGAGGAGTATAAACCTTCTCATTGTTGTTGATGATGTAGGCTGCGGGATCCGAGGACGAACCTAAAAGATTCCTAACCATTCTCCAGAATTTACCTGGGTCTTTGTAGGAGACCTCACACTTGTTCAAAAGAGTGTCCCAGTTTGAATTAATAAGTTCTACAGATTCGATTTTGATTCGTTCTTGGATGTCATGGATATATTCTAAGATATGTCTTGATGGGCCCTGAATATTAATTTGATCTATGGCCTGTTTGTATCGGAATTGTAGCAGTTTGAGGAGGTCAGTTTCCTTGGTGTAGGGTAGGATTCTGTGGGTTTTGATGGGGATATACTGCTCTGAAGCTTCCTTTATCAACCTATACCAGAAAGCTAGTTTGTCATCAATATAGGTTTTATCTTTCAGGACATTGTTCGGTTCGTCATAGTTCGAGAGAGTCATCGAGTGAGTCTTTGAAACGTTCCCAGTCAGCATTATTGATGTCAAGTGTTGGACTAGTAGGTACCAAAATGGGTCTCACAGTAAGTTTTAAAACTAAGGGAGTATGGTCGGAAGTGGTTAGAGGGCCTTGAGTGAGTGAATAATTAAAAATGTGCAGTCTATTAGAAAGGAGAATGTCTGGCTTGCCCGAGGTTCTCCTGTGAAAGTATGTGTCAAAATCTGGTCCTAGGAATCTTATAAGGTTCCTATTCAATAGGACGTTTATAAGATTCCCTACTGGGTTAGTACTGTTGTGGCCAAGGGCCGTGTGAGCTGCGTTGAGATCAGCCAGCAGGTAGACTGGGATATTGCGTCTCATCAATGAGAGTATATCCTGTTGTGGGAAAATTGGGTTTCTGGGGGGTAGGTAGGTGGTTGCCACTACCACCGGTCCACGTACCGTTTGCAGTTCAACTGCTAAAAGGTCATGGTTGAAACCGTCTATTAACTTGACTGTAATATCCCGTCTGACCGCTATAGCTATCCCAGCGCTCTGTTCTCCAGAGATATTGCTTTGGAAAACATTATAGTTCCAGATTTTGATGCGAGAGGAATTCGGGATGCCTGTGGAATTGAGAAGGATGAGATGTGGGGAGAGAGAGGAATAAATATCAATAAGTTCCCTGCTACGAAGGAAAGTCCACTTCAAGACATTGTGTTGGAGTACTATGAGAGTGTCCATTAGGGTAACCGTCTTTTACTTATGTCGTAGAAACCGGAGTCCAACCTCCTGAATCTGTCGTTGTTCAACCTAGTGAGTCTTGAGACATACTTATCCAGTTGTATTGAGCCACTGTTTATTAGTCCAATTACTGTGTCGTTATCTAATTTTTCTGTGTATAGGTATTTGAGGGTCTGTGATTCGAAGATCATTTTCTTTAAGGATTCATGGGTAGCTGATGTGGGGGTTGTGGTGTTGATCGGTGAATATAGCCTGAAACCAATTTTAGTTACCTTAGTTTGATTAATGAGGGGGAGGGGAGGGAGGGTGGTGGCTCCTTGTGATTCTTCGACATGAACTTGAACAACTGCTGAGGTTGAGGGTAGGGGCTGCTTTTTAGCTGGATTGATGAGTGCTGAGATGTCAGTATCAGAGTCACTGAGAACTCTTTTTCTGCTGAGATCCTCTGTCTCCATGTCATCGGTATTAGTGAGAGACTGTGGGTGGTCAGAGTCAGTCTGGGGTCCTGGTTGAGCCTGAGGGGGAGTGGAGTCAGTCTGGGGTCCTGATCTTAAGAGGTTCGAGACTTTGCTAGCCAATTTAATGGCCTCAGTGGGGATCTTGACTAGTGGCAGGCCATTAGCTTTGTAAAAAGCATCTACCATAGACTGATAGGTGCCAGGTTCAACAGCCTCACTGAGATTGGCCATTATTATGGCTGTGTTCATAACTGTAATTTGCTGTAGTGATAGGGAGTTCTGTACTGGGAGGGCAGAGTTAGCAGTAGAGTTATTTGCCTTAGGGGCTGTGGCCTGGGCGAAGGATATGGTTGGAGTCGTCAGAGTGTGTTGAGTCCTTAAGATTTTGGCTTGTTCCTTAACCATAGTCTTTCTGGTAGGGCATCTTGCAGCCATTGTTGGGTGGTCACCACTGCAAGTAATGCACTTATGGTTGCTACCATTAGGGCACTCCGTCCAGCAGTGATCCACAGAGGCGCAGACTGAGCAAATCTTGTAAGTATCTGGCTTAGGGCAATCTTTCTTGACATGGTCGTATTTATAGCATCTCATACACTGGGGTAATGTAACGTGAACTTCCTGTCTCAAGAATTTGGGGGGAAAGGACTGTCCGGAAATGAGAAGTCCCTTAACCAGGCAGTCTCTCACCATCTGTACAGTGTCCATTTTAATCTTGAAAGTGGAGTGGGTGTTAGGCAATTTGATCACTTCAGAGACTTTTACATTATTCCGTGTTTCGATGTCATGCTTAAGGTCGTCAGCAGATTGGGTGTAAATAGGGGCGTCGGCCTGAGTGACCACTAGGGTCCTCTGGGCATTCAGGTGAGGGGGGTCGAGAATTTCAAAGTTCCTGCGCAGGAAAATTTCCTTTACTTTAGGGTTGATCAGTTTTTCAATATTAGATTCGTCAGCAATAGCATAGAAACATTTGTTAGATGTTTCTAATTTATGAATGTAGAGGGAATTTTCCTGCAACAAACGCCATATTTCCAGGCGGCGGGACTCACTGTCAGTGCCCTGACTAGTGTCCTTTATCTTCACTTTACCCATCGTGAAGATATGAGAGATAAGACATTAATTACCTACATTGAGAATGAAAATGAAAACAAAAAAATTTTTTCTCGTAAAACCTTAAGTGTTCTTATGGGGGAAATTAGCGAAAGAAACTCTACGGGATTTCACGTAAACTTACGGGACTCGATATTTTAACTTTTAATAATGTTGCAATGACTGGAGGCGAGATTTAACTCTATTAATGGATGCAAAACATTCAAGTCCCTAAGGGAACTATAAAAAGATCAAGTTTAAATTTGAATTGAGGGCGCAAGAACCAAAAAACTAATGAATAATAATAATAGAAAAACAGGTATTAGTAACACTTTATAGAAGGCAGTGTTTTATGGCTAACAAACTATTCTATGTAGGCACTACAAGGGAGTAGGAGCCTAGACGTGGCAGCAATACCCAGTGTCCCCAGAGAGTTTTAAGACCACAACGGCAACTCCGGGGATAAAGGGCTACTGATGGTTAGTAGAGTTACAAGAGAGAGAGAGAGTAATAATAATAATAATAATAATAATAATAATACTTTATTTCCAAATAAATCCATTGGGTATTATACATTATTTATAAAGCAATATACAGAATAGTGATTACTGATATTGTGATTACATTAAAATCTAACATTTACATGAGAGATGTTTCCATATAAATCTTTAGACATTTGGTCCACTACTTGCATTAGTATGACTTTAAAGTAGAGATAAAATAACTTAAAATGGTAAAACTCATTAAAATTCTATACTGTGTGCAAAATTACAGTAGACCCCATAAAACATTAAAAACTGATATTCACAAGTACATTAAAACCAATCCACAAATATGTAACTAAAATCTTGTAGAAAACATATATTTCCTGAGATTTGCTTTAAAAGTGTGTATATTCGATGTTGTTTTCAATGACTGAGGTAGGGTATTCCACATCGTTGGTCCTCGTACCGTAAAGCATCTACTTCCCAAGTCTATGTTAGTTCTCGGTATATAAAGGTCATTATTCTGTCTCGTTCATCTGTCCCTCCCAGCTCCAACTGTTAAAAACGTAAAAAGCCAAGTCGGTATTAAACTTCGCACAACTTTAAAAACTCCCACACAAATCTCGATTTTAATTCTCCTTTCAACATTTAACCATACTAATTTATCTAAAATTGGCGATGCATGATCATATTTTTTGGCCCTACCATCAACTACTTTTGCCGCAAAGTTTTGTACTTTTTGAACCCGTTGTAATTGTTGTTTAGTAGTACTTCCCCAAATCTTTAAACAATAATTTATTATGCTCAGTGCAAGAGACTGAACTACCATCGCCCTCATGTCAATATCTAGTCTGTCTTTAATTCTGTTTAAATATATTAAGGTTCCATTTACTTTTCTACATATTTCAGATACGTGCACATCAAAAAGCATATATTGGTCAAAATGAATGCCCAGATTTTTTACGTGTACACTTCTTTCAATTTGATGGCCGTTAAAGTTTAGAACGGTATCTAATGGGATTTGTGATATATATTGCCTTGTACCAATGAATAGGAATTTAGTTTTTGATTAATTTACATTTAAACCATTTAATTGAAAATATCGCAGTCCTGCTTCTAATATAGCTTCTGCCTTTGTGATAAGAGTGGGTATATCATTTATACTACCTGCAATTAAAAATTGACTATCGTCTGCATATTGTACGAGAAGATAGTCTTCTAAAAATTTTGCCATATATTTGAAATAGTCCTGTATGAAATCAGCCATATCATTGATGTGAATAAGAAAAAGCACGGGGCCTAAAATAGAGCCCTGGGGAACTCCAAAATGTACTTGCTTACGAGAAGAGATAGTATTATCTAGTCTGACTATTTGAAAACGATTTTGTAAATAGTTACTAAACCAAAAAGAATCTATTTTCATTTTCCTACACTTATTTAACAAAATATCGTGGCTAACGCTATCAAATGCCTTTGAAAGATCTAACAATATAAGTAAGTTTACCTTTTGCTGGTCAATATTTTTATAAATCCTTTCCGATAGCTTAAGTAATGCCATTTCAGTAGACAGATGAGGTCTAAATCTATATTGCGTAGAGGACAATAATTTATTTTGTTCAAGATATTCAAGTAATTGATTTGTTACTATTTTCTCTAATACTTTTGACAAAATAGGAAGAAGAGATATAGGTCGGTAGTTTTCAACGTTTTCTGGGTCGCCACTCTTGTAAAATGGTACAACGTGTGGCAGCTTCCATCTATCGGGGTAAACACCAGTTATTATTGAGGTATTGATTATTATTGTTAAATAAAAGGCTATTACAGGTAAGGCATCTCGAATGAAACGAAGGGGGTATTCCATCTGATCCTACTGAATTTGTGTCATTTAAATTCTTTACTGTGCGAATAACTGTATTAACATCAACTGGCTGAGGTCTAAAAAAGCTAATCATATCTTCAGTTGATTCGTTATTTACCGGTATCTGGTTTCTGTCACTATCGTGAAAATTCTCTTGTAATTTTTCATAAGCCGTCTTTCCAACGTTTGAAAAGTATTCATTAAATTCTTCAGCCTTTTCTATTTTATTGTCACAATTGAATATATGGTTATTGACATATGGGTTTGGAATCATTTCATGAACAATATTCCATTTACTACGTATATTTCCTTGACAATTACTGAATTTGTCTTTAAAATGTTTCGTTTTGTTTGTCTTAACTAGTACCTGTGCACGTTTCTTTTCATCTTTATACTGACGTCTTAATGTTTCGTTCATTCTATCCAACTTGTACCCTTTTTGAAGGGCATCTCTAACTCGCATCGCTTCTTTAACATCGCTACTTATCCAGGGAGCTGGGGGCCGGGTAAATTTTCTAGTTACATATGGAGCACATTCATTTAGACTATCAATGAGAGTTCTGCTAAAAGTATCCTCTTGGGTTTCTACACAGTCTGTTTCCATTAAGAGGTTATAGACGGGACTCTTATTCAGCAAGTTGTCACGAAAAATGTTTGGGTCATAATTTACCAGATTACGGTATGTCTTTACAATTGGGAGTTTTTTTGGTTTAGAAATGTTAATTTTAGCTGTAATCATCTCATGGTCGGCAATTAAGCTAGAAATCACACAGGCATCTGAAACCATTTGTAGTCTGTTCGTAATTACAACGTCTAGTAATGTAGCAGAAGTGTCTGTTATCCTTGTCGGTTCCTTTATTAATTGGTGAAGGTTTAACTGATACAAAATTTTACTTAATCTATTATTGGGAACAAAAAGGTCGTCATTTAAATCCCCAAGAATAAAAACAGGCTTCTTACGTAAAGGTATTTTTAATATATTCAAATGAAGAGGAAAGTGCTTTCGGATGTCGATATACACATCCTGCAATAAATGACGGTAGCTTTTTTTGTTGTACAGCAATCCATATATCTTCTACTCCTTCTACTTTATCATTACTATTTCTAATGTTTGTTACTTTTAAATCATTTCGCACATAAATACATGATCCCCCACCTCTTCCATGATCACAACGATAAATAGTAAAGTCAGATATGTGAACAAATTTGTCCTGTAGAGTAGGCTCCAACCAGGTTTCACTTACACATAAAATGTCAATATTTCTTTCTTGTATTAATAATTCTACTTCGTCGATGTGTGACAACAGAGACTGAGCGTTTAGATGCTAGATAGTTAAAAGATTCCATGGAGCCATTTCTATGTTCGTTGTATCCACGCAGATTTTTGCGGCGCGCTCTTCTTGGCCGTTATCCTATAGAGCCTGGCGGCGACAAAGACGCTGCTTGTGACCAAATCCGTGGCAGAGGTTACATCGGATTCTGTGGTCGTAGCGACAAGACGATTGATGGTGATTGAATTCGCCACAATTATAGCATCCAGGGCGTATGTTGTCTTGATTCTGGTTAGGTCTGTCTCTTTTCATATTGTCATATCTTCGATTTCTTCGGTCGTTATTATGGTTCTGTTGTCTTCTAGATGGATTTTGTCTTCCGTCAAAGTGATATGCATTTACTGACTTCCAATCATTACTTAATGGCTGATAAGGTTTTTTATTGTTTTGATGATTTTCCGGATTTTTAAGGAGCCATTCATTTGATCTTTTAACATTTTTCCAGTCGTTGCATAAATTGAATTGATTACACTGTCGATGTAGAGAGAGAGAGAGAGAGAGAGAGAGAGAGAGAGAGAGAGAGAGAGATAGCGTACGGGGAGGAGAAGGTTGGGTGGGTAGGGGGGAGTAAGGATGAGGATAGGATTGGGAGGCGGGGCTTCGTCGGTCCGAGCCATCAGCCGAATCTCTGCTGCTACGTGACTGCTGACTGCTGAGAGAGAGAGAGCTGGGAGACGACTGGTTGGTGTCCAGTGCGCGAATCGTGTGCTGTGTGTTGGAGTAAGTAAGTAAGTAAGTAAATAGATTGTCCAGCCTTACTGCTGGACACGGGCTTTATGCGTTGGCAGCCCGTCAGGGGAGGTTTTTGTGTGTTTGGGTCGAGGACCTTTATTATTTGGAACACACTGAGTTGGTTGAGGTTTTTTATTTTTCCTGCATCTAGTTGTCGATCGCGGTAGGCAGCCCCTGGAGGATCCGTCCTGCTCGGCAGTGGGGCCCTTGGCAATATGCCGGCCAACCCGGGTTTGACAGGCTGCTCTGCACCTAGAGCTTGGCCTGCCAATAGAGGTCCTGTGAAGCAGGCCTGAGTGTCAATTTTTCTTATATAATCCCGTTTAAAGCCGAGGGACGGAAGGAAGGGGCTGCGTCTTCTTGGAGGCAAAGTAGGGTTTGGAGTGGGTTCTGCTTTTTCGTATCCTCAGGAAATCAGGAGGGGACATGCCCCTGGAGCCACGAAAGGAAATAGTTTTAGTTGTAGGGAAAGTGGTATAGTAGCAAGTCCCATGGGAGTAGTAGGTCATGGGAAGGAGATGATAGAACTTGAGTGGGAGGCAGAAGTTGTGAGGGCGTAAAGTATCCCTGGAAATCTGGATGAGTAGGAGGGACAGTTTAGATAGTAGTGAGTCCCATGTGAGGTGAGGGTCATGGGAAGGAGTAAAAAGTCATTTAGTGGTAGATAGGAAGGTGGGGATGAAAATTTTTTTTTTTTTTTTTTTTTTTTTTTTTTTTTTTTTTTTTTTTTTTTTTTTTTTTTTTTTTCTTAACCTAGTGCATCACCTTGGTGGTGGGTATGAAACGAGGAAAGCCTGGTGCTGTGGTAGGTCACCCAGCACATGCTTTGCCATTGCTTCAGCCGTCATCGGATGAAGGGTGGTTGTGGATTGTCGGAGTACTGTAGTGCTTGGGCAGGTGAGAGGATAGTGTTCCAGTGGATCTTCTCCAGTCAGATTTTCACAGTGCTTACATGGCCTTTCTTCGTTGTCGATCCTCTGCCAGTTACAAAGGTACCCCAGCCTGAGCCGGTAGATTATGGTGGCTAGGCCCCGTTCGGTGCTCCTTGTGATATCATGGGGGTCCATGCCTGTCATGTTTGTATACCACCTGGCCGACATGGAGCCCCCTCTGGCAGCGTCTAGCACCTCCAACTTAATTCTGGAAAGACATGTGTGAGAGATTAATTTTTTCAGTTGACTGATTGACTTACTGAGCCTCACTCCGATGGTTGCACAGCTGAGTGTGGTCTTTGCCAGCCTGTCCGCTTCCTCGTTCCCGTGGATGCCCACATGGCTCGGAATCCAGTTCAGAGTGACTTTGCGGCCCCCCTGAACATGGATTTGGGCTGTTGCCTTAATAGTGGTGATCAGAAGCACATTTTCAGGTATTCGATCCTTTAGTATGGCCTGTATTGCTCCCCTGGAATCAGTGTGCACTGTAGTGTCCCCTTGTCTGCTCAAAGAGTTTGCCAGGGCCTTGGCTATTGCAACCAGTTCGGTTTGGAGTGTTGATGCGTGGTCCAAGACCCTCCAGCTGGCCACGTAGTTGGCTGAGAAAACTGCCGCGGCCGTCGCTGGGATGTCCCGGTCCACCGAACCATCTGTAAAGTAAATGTTTGTGGCGTTAGTTTTATTGATTGCATGCATGGCTGCATGCAACATCTCCTGAGGGGAGCAAAGGGCTTTGGATGTGGGGAGGATAGTGAAATTTACATTTATTGGGTCTTGAGTCCATGGGGCTGGGGGGTTAAATAGAATATGGTTGTTATCTGGTCGCATAGCCGAGACTTCCTGTTGCACGTTGACTCTCCTGATGGCCTGGAGAAGGCGGCCCACATAGGTGGGGGGAGGGTCTAGGTCTTCATGGAGGTTAATTAAGCCTTGGATTTTGTTATTTAGGGGGCAGCGTCTGTCTGCCCTTATGGTTTTGATTACAATGGTTGATAGCTTTAAGTCTATTCTGTCCGCCAAGGGCATGAGGCCGGTCTCGGCCCGCAGCAGCTGAAGTCTTGTCCACATGGGGGCCCCCGTTATGAGCCTCATACTGTTGTTTTGTATGACCTCTAGGGAGGCCAACAGTCCTGAGGGGAGGCTCGTAAGTACGGGGGCCGCATACTCAACTTGTGAGACAATAGCTTGCACATGAAACTTCTTCAGCAGTATGTGTGATGTACCCTTGCTCAGGGTGGCCAGTCTTTTCATGGCTGAGAACCGAGACGTAACCGCATGCCTGAGACGTTTAACCTGGCTAGTTGGGTTAAGGAATTTGTTTATTATTACCCCTAAGTATTTGTAGTTTACTACCCATTCTATGGGGGTGTTGTTGAGGATGAGGTTTGGAGGGTCATAGTCGTGTTTAATGGCAATGGCTTTAGTTTTGGATGAGTTTATTTTGAGACCTAGTTCCCTGCACCCCCCACTTATTGTGTCAAGGGCTCTCTGCATGGCTCTCACTTTATTTTGGACAGTGTGGGGGCATATTATGCAGACATCATCAGCATAAATAAACATTTCTATGCCCCCCGGGAGTTCAAGCGCCAGTAGATTCTCCATCAGGATATTATATAAGAAAGGACTCAGGATCCCTCCTTGGGGTGTGCCGTTTTCCAGGGGAAGGAAGGGGGAGGAGGCCCCTTGGAAGCTTACTCTGGCTTCCCTATTTTTGAGATATTGTTCGACCCAGGATAAGAGATGTCCCCTGACTCTCTTTACGACCAGGGAGAAAAGTATAGTGTTCGCACTGGCCAGTTCAAAGGCTTTTTCTAGGTCTATGAAGACCACCAGGGCTTTTTTGTTGTTTATGGTTGCCATGGCATCGACGATACATTCATGAGCACCTATGCCCTCCGTGAAACCATACAGTCGAGGGTGCAGACGTCCGACTTTCCATTTGAGCCGGGTGAGGACCATCCTTTCTGCAACCTTTTCTCTACAGCTTATGAGGGCGATAGGCCTATACGCATTTTCTTCTTGGGGCTTCGGGATGGGATGTATATTTTGCTGGTTCCAGGTTTGGGGCCTGCATCTATCAACATAGGTTTTGTTGATAATATGTAGGTAGATCCCCTTAGCTGGATTTCCCATGTTCCTTAGCATGCTGTATGTTATACCGTCGATGCCAGGGGCGGTGTTTTTTGTTTTGGCCAGTGCCTTGTCTAGCTCCACCCTCGTGAAAGGGGTGTCCGAGTCATCTACCATCCCACAGGCAGCATTAATCATAGGGACTCGGATGGGGAGGAGTGCCTCCTGTCTCTGCCTGGTTGTCAGGGGGAGGTTATTAGATTTGGCACGGTCCGCAAACCCTTGTGCCAGCCTGAGTGCTTCCGCTGGAGGATCTGGGTGAGCAGTTTGATTAGAGCGGTTTTTACCAACCACTTTGTTAAAGAAACTCCAGATCCTCCTGAGCGAGGTGAGGTTGTTTACTTCGGAGCACCAGTCCAGCCACTTCTGTCTTTTGACCTCAGTGGCCACAGCCACTGCATGGTTCGTCACTTCAAGTAGTGTCTGGTGCAGCTCCTCAGTTCTATGGCGTCTGAGGAGTTTGCGGACCCTGTTAACCCTCTTGTTCATTTCTCTTATCCTGGAGTCATAGTACCAGGCGTCTTTGTGGTTTATTTTGCGGGCTTTTTTAACCGGCATGGAACTGTTGGCTGCTTTGTGGAGTTCGCCAATGAAAATTTGTTGCAGCTCGTCAATGTTGTCGCTTGTCCCGGGATCGTGTTGGTCGGCCCAGTTTGTCATGTGTTTCTCAAACAGCTCCCACTTTGCTAGGTCCTGGCTCCATCTGCGCGGGGGCGGAGGTGGATCCGGGAGTTTTTCCATTTGGACCGTAAAATTTATGCCAAAGTGGTCGCTTAGGAGAACAGGGTGGAGGTTCCAGGTTGATCCTGGTATCAAATTTTCGGAGACGAAGGTCAGGTCCAGCCTGCCTCCGGCCCTGTGGGTCGCAATGTTTGTGTCATTTAAGAGTTTCACTCTGTCGAAATCTTCTAGAGCGGCCGCGAGGTGTGTACCTGTGGGGTTTGTTGTTTGCGTTGAGTTAAGGAAGGTGTGGTGTGCGTTAAAGTCGCCTGAGATGACGGTGTTTTCTGTATCTGCTGCTGCGAAGAGTAGTGTGGCGTCTATGTGTTTTTGTGGGGCTTTATATATATTGTGAACTGTGAGTGCTGTGTTGACTAGAGTTATCTGTATGCTGAGTGTTTCTGTTTCATGACAGTCTATATTTGCTATTGCTTTGGATGGAATTGTGTTTTTAACCAGTGTCAGTAGGCCGCGTGTCGTGTCTGTGCAGTGTGTTCTGTATGCTTTGTAGTTTTTAAAGGAAAAGGGTTGTTGTTCAGTGAGTAATGTTTCTTGAAGGAGTATGATGTCAGGGTTTTGTGTACTTGTCTGCGACTGTAAGAAAGCGTATTTAGGTCGGATTCCACAAATGTTCCATGAAAGAAAGGACAGTGTGTGTTGTGTGGTTTGTGTACTCTGTGTAACCTGTGTGACCTGCGTGTCGTCTAGACTCATGAAAATGATTTCGATTGTTCATCGCAGAACCATGACAGGAGAGCTCTAATTTTGTCCCATGCAAAAATTATAAAGGGTCCGAGGGTTTCACTGAAAGCAGCTGGGAGCCAACATTTGATAAAGTGGGCTACATCGTCAGCGGACTTGCTACGGATAAAGTTTAAGGCTTCTTTTAATATTTGCGGACACTTTTCAGTCACTATATTTTCTTTCCCTTTTGGATTTTCGTCCCCTGCTTTTTCTTCAGGGGTGGCACTGTTCGTCATGACGACTGGGTTTTCATTTTCGCGTTCCTTTGGTAAGACTGGCGTAGTCTCTTCTGGTTCCACGGAGTCTGTTATTGCAGTGTTTACATTTGAGGTTTGAGGGTGGGGTGTTCGTTCTTTAGAGTTTGTCTGCATCCGTGGGGGGTTTCTTTGTGCTGGGGTTTTTGTGGGGCGGGGCCATTCGGTGCGGATTGCCTGTTGTGTTTGGCTGAGATTTGAATGGGGGGAAGTACTGGCGGGATTGGGTGGAAGGATGGGTGGGGGGATGGATGGATGGGTAATGGGATTGGTGGATGGGTGGGCGGATGATTGGATGGAAGGCTGTATGGATGGATGGGTGGTTGGGTTATTTCCTGTGTACCTTGCTGTTTCGGAGATTTGTGGGACCTCTTCTGTGTTGTTTTGACTCGCCTGTGGTTGCAGGAGGGGTCTCCTGGACCACCTGGGAGGCCTGCGGGCTCTTTGGGGCCTGGGTGGAAGTTCTATTCCCGTGACCCTCGTTCTTTCCTGGTCGACTCTACTCAACCTTGCGGGGCACCTATCGTGCCAAGCGTGGTGGTCATTGTTACAGGCCGGACATCTGTTGTATGTTGGCTCTCCGTTTCTTATTTTCTTTATGCATACACCCGTATCGTGCCTAGAAGAGCAGACCCCACAAACGGGGAAGCGGGATCTACATTGGACCTTTTTGTGTCCATATTTATTGCATTTGAAGCATCGTTGGGGCTCGGGGATGTACTGTGTTAACCTGTAGCTACCGTACCAGCCCAGTTCGATCCTTTCTGGGGGTTCTCCCGTGACCCAGCACTTTACTTTGTACGATTGTTCTTTTCCTTTTGTGTTGAATCTAACGGCTCTCATTATTTGTGGATGCCTTTCTATTATATCAGTTACAAGGGAGGGTGAGAAGCCACACAGTACTTTAATTACGTGGGGTTCTGTTATTTTAATTTCCTCATACCCCGGTATACTTCGAATGGTTGCTTCTGCTTCTTTGTCCAGGGGGTGGACTATGAGGTCCCCATTAGGCTTATGTCTCACCGATAACTTAATGTGGGGGTACTTTGTTTCAGTGTATTCAATGAGTGAGTAAGCTGATTTACTTGGGTCTTTTGGGTCTTTTGGCACTGGGCTCCTGAACACTGTTAGATTTTGTGGGAGGGAATTTGTTTCAGATTTTTCTCCTGAGTTTTTGTTTCTTTTTCTTTTGCTTTCTACGATGGTGAAGCCATCTCCCTCCCCACTTTTTTCCTGGCTAGCAAATATGTCTTCTATTGACATGTTTCCATTGTTGTCATCACTTATATTGACAGTATTTTCTTGTCCTGTTTTACCATTTTTACCTGAGTTGTTGCTGATGGCACTGGTCTTATGCATGTTCTTTGCACTGCACTGGGTTTTTGCCCTGTCACTTACACTATTAGCTGCACTTGCACCGACAATTGCACTTTCACTTGCACCTGCACTTGCACCTGCACTTTCACCTGCACCTGCACTTGCACTGTCACTGTTGTTGATATTATTTGTGGTATTTCCCCTGTAATGTGTTTTTGGTCTGACACTTAATCTTGCCCTTTCACTTGCACCTACACTTACACTTTCACTTGCACCTGCACCTACACTTAAGCTTGCACCTTCACTTGCACTTGCACCTGCACCTGCACGTTCACTGTTGTTATTTACGGTATTTCCATTGTACTGTGTTTTTTATCTTACTCTTTCACTTCCTCTTTCCCTTGTACCTACACTTACACTTGCACCTGCACCTGCACCTGCACTTAAGCTTGCACCTTCACTTGCACTTGCACCTGCACTTGCACTGTCACTGTTGTTATCACTGTTGTTATTTACATTATTTCCCTTGTATTGTGTTTTTGATCTTACTCTTTCACTTGCTCTTTCCCTTGTACCTACACTTACACTTGCACCTGCACCTGCACCTGCACTTAAGCTTGCACCTTCACTTGCACTTGCACCTGCACCTGCACTTGCACTGTCACTGTTGTTATCACTGTTGTTATTAACGGTATTTCCCTTGTATTGTGTTTTTGGTCTAACACTAGCACTGTTACTTCTTTTGTTGTTGGCATTGTTTTCACTGTTGCCTCCTATAGAGTTGTTGTTTCTTACCTTTGGTCTGTTTTTTTCATTGCTGTTGTTCCTATTTTCCTCTTTGTTGCTGGGTGTTGTTTTACTGTTTGCCCTGCCTATCCTTGGTGGGACTTTCGTCCTGCTTTCACTGTAAGCCACTTTAATTTCACTATCATTTTCACTTTCATTTTCACTACATTCACTGTTTTCATGTACACTGCTATCCAAATTTATTTCCAAATTTATTTCACTGTCACTATCTTCACTGGAATGGGTGGAGGGGGGGGGAGCTAATGGGGGAAATGGGGGGGATTTGTAAACCGTCCTTTAATTTGATGCTATCGCCCTGTAGGGGCGTTGAGAAGCTGGATATAATGTCATTAAAGGGTTTGTTTTGATTTAGGATACTGTTATTTTCCTCGATCTCTGAAAAATGTAGATTCAAGTCCGTAGAGTTTAAGCTTGAATATTCGCCGATATTGCTGTAAGAGCCTGGATGGGGGGTGGCTGGACGTGAGATGGGGGGGTCTGGGGGGGTATTAAGGCTTTCATCTGAATCCGAGGAGTCCTCGCTAGAGGTGGGGGGGTCTGGTGGTGTCTCGTCTGAGCGGGGGGGGGGAGGTCGAACCTCCAAAGTCAGCCATAATGGCTATCCAGTGTTATTTACTTTCACGTATGTTACGCTTAAGCGAACACGCAAAGCGGGAGACTCACAGAGAGTCTCACCTTACACCCTCTCGCTAGCGCAGTCGAGAGAGAACTGCTGTTGGAGTATGTTGTTGTTGTTGGGGTATTAAAGCCAACACTTGTTGTTGGCACGGGCCTTTCCCTTGGTTGGCCCGTAGGTGATCTGTAAAAATTTATAAGGTAGTTGCATTAATGGAAATTTGAAAGGTTTTTAGTAGTAGAGAAAGATATGGATAGGGTAAGGATGATGGTGGTAGTGGTAGAGGGCCATCATTTCTCGGATAGTGGTAGTTTGAAAAGGGGGGGTGTAAGGCTTTTGAAGATTAGAGAAAAATTGTGCAGGTGGGGTTGTCCAACCCTTTACTCCCTAGGGTCCCTGCAGAGAGATTTTTAAGTGGTAGATTAGTTGAGAAGTGAAAGGGGGTGATGTGAATAGAGCCTTACAATGAGGGGATGAGATGGTGCATGGAATGAGGAGGTCTTACCTTGGTGGAGGTAGTGTTGAAAGCAACTGTGCATGTGTGTCTATGCTTTCGATAATTGCTTTTGCCAGTGTGGCTGCCTCTTTCATGGCGTGTGGTGTGTTGATGTCTACAAGTAGATCACCTCGTAGCTGTGCTGTTTCTCTGCATTCTAGTAGGTAGTGCAGGAGAGGTTGTTGTGGTATGACATCACAGTGTTCACACCTTGTCTGGATGTCATCTAGGAGTTCCCAGTTTGCTTTGTAACCCAGCCGGAGTCTGTGTATGCATACTGCCAGTTTTCTTGGGGTGTATCTGTCTATGGGAGGGGGTTCTAGTTCCGATGCCCATTTGTACCATGTTGCAGAGGGAGAGCCATTCTCTATCCTCATATGTAGTTCCTTGATTAGGTTGTTCTTGAGCTGTGTCTTTATTTTGCTTTTGATTTGTTGCAGTGCAGGCTGTATGTGCACCTGTACATTGTGAATGTGTTTGGTGCTTTTGGCTAGCTCATCAGCCTTTTCATTCCCTGGTATCCCGATGTGACTGGGGATCCAGTTTATAGTTACTAGTCTGTTTCTTTCATTATGTTGATGTAAGAGGATTTTAATGTCCGCTATCAGGGATTTGTTTTCTTTGTTTTTGTCCTGCTGTAGGACCTGCACTGAGGATCGTGAGTCAGTATGGATGACTACTGGTCCTTCCTCATTTTCAATAGAGTATTTTAATGCTTGCTGTATTGCGACAAGCTCTGTCTGCAGGGTGGAGACATTGTTGGATGTTCTCCAGCAAGCTGTGAACTTGCAGGAGTGAACTGCCGCTCCTGCTGTTTGGGTTCCAGGATCTACTGTACCATCAGTATAGTAGATCTGTGCCCCTGTTGTTTCTACTGAGGTTATAGCTGCTTCTGCTGCGTTTCTGAGTTCTTCTATTGTGCAGTTTTCTTTTGCCCTTGGGAGTTTGGTGTAGTTGAATTTAGCAACTTGTTTTTTTCCATGGTGGAATGTGTATAGTACTTTGTGCTGTGTCAGGTTTTAATTGTAGGATTGTTTCTGTAAGGCCAAGTCTTTTGATGTTATCGCTATGGTCTTTGCCATAAGAATCTGGGGTTTGTACTTCAGGATGTTTGGATAGTTCCTCTCTTACTCGTCTTTTGGTGATTGAGTCTCTGTCTGACAGGAACATCTTTGCAACTATGCTTGCATTTCTTAGTGCAATTCTGTCTTCGAGGGTTGGTAGTCCGGTTTCCAACCTTAGGTTGCAAAGTCTGGTCCACATTGGGGCACCCAACATGAGCCTCATGGCATTGTTTTGAATCACTTCAATTGTGCTTGTTTGTAGATCTGTTAGTCCCAGGAGTGTTGGGGCGGCATAGTCTACTAGTGATCTGGAACAGGCTAGATAGTATTTCTTTTGGACGTGTTCATTTGCTCCATCCTTGAGCCTGCACATATATCTCATAGCTGCATTTCTGGCATTTGTTCTTTCCTTGAGATTTTTTATCTCTTGCTTGAAAGTGAGCTGTTTGTCTATTATTACCCCGAGGTATGTGTATCGGTCCACCCATTCTAGGGGTTCCATTCCTATTGTGAGTGGTTGTACGGGGTTTGGGGCTTTGATTGTCATTGCTTTTGTTTTGGCAATGTTAATTTTTAGTCCAAGCTCATTGGATTTGTGGCTGATGGCATTGAGTGCTCTTTGCATTTTTATTGTCCTGATTGGCCCTCGAGCTATTACACATACATCATCTGCATAGATAAATATATTAACTCCTTCAGGTAGCTGAAGTGAGGCTATATTTTCCATGAGGATGTTGAAAAGGAGGGGGCTTAGAATTCCTCCTTGTGGCGTACCATTTTCCAATTCATGATATGTGGATATCACTCCTTGAAATTTGACTCTGGCTTGCCTTCCTAGCATGTAGTTTTTAGTCCATGCTAGTAGGTGTCCTTTGCCTCCTTTTTTAGCTACTGATTGCAGCACTGCAACTGGGCTTGCAAGCTCGAAGGCTTTTTCAAAGTCTATGAAGACTATTGTTGCCTTGTTCTGATTTATGCAGCTTAATACATCTGTGATGCATTCAGAGGTTCCAATTCCCTCCTGATATGCATATAGCTGCTTGTTTAGGGGGCCAATTTTGTACTTTAATCTGTTTAAGACCATTTTTTCTCCTGTTTTTTCTATACAGGATACCAAGGCTATTGGCCTGGGATTTGTTGGATCCTTTGGCTTGGGGATTGGCTGTGTATCTTGTTGTCTCCAGGTTTGAGGCCTTATGTGCTCTAGGTGTGTGTTGTTTAGTAATCTTAGGAATGCAGTTTCTCCTGCTGGACCCATGTGTTTGATCATTGTGTAGGTGATTTTGTCAGCTCCAGGTGCAGTGTCTTTCCCTGTCTTTTGTACTGCTCTTAGCTCCTCAACTGTGTATGGGGTGTCTGTGTCATCCTGCTGAAGGCAGGCTGTGTTGATCTCTTCCCATCTTGATGGTGCCAGTTGCTCTTGTTGCATTCTGGTTTCGGGGGAGAGATTGATTGACAGTGTTCTGTTTGCAAAGGATGTTGCAATTCTTTCAGCCTCCTCATGTGGGTGTGGGTGTGTGGTAATTGGTGTCTTTCTCTTTTTTCCGGCTACTCTGCCTAGCCATTTCCAAAGCTGAGTTAGATTGGTGTATCCTGACAGGCTTGAACACCATTCCATCCATTTTTCAATTCTGATTTCATGGATTCTTTCATTTGTTTCAGTTTTGACTGTTTGTAGTAGCTCTCTGTTTTCTACTGTGGATCTTCTTCTGTATATTTTTGTGACTCTGTTTAGTCTGGTTTTTAGTCTTCTGACTTCTGGGCAGTAGTACCAGGAGTCTTTGTAAGTGTAACTACCTTGTGTTGTTTTTAGTGGCATAGCTCTGTTGGCTGCATTGTGAAAGGCCTCAACTAGGTCTTTTTCTAGTTGGTCTATGTCCTCTGGAGGAGCGTAGCTGATTGCCCATTCCTCTATGGTTGTTTGAAAGCAGACCCAGTCTGCTAGGTCCTGGTTCCATCTTGGTGGGGGTGGTGGGATTGGAGGTAGTTGTTGTAAGTCCAATTCTGTCACTGTGGCAAAGTGATCACTTATCAGGGTTGAGTGTACTTGCCACTTGGTTAGGTGTCTAATGGCTGTTGTGGCAAAAGTCAGATCTAGTCTTCCACCTCTTATGTGTGTAGGTTGCCCTGTGTTTAGGAGGGAGACTCCCTCAAATTCATCCAGGGCGAAAGCTATGTGTTCCCCTGAGGGGTTTGTCCTTGATGGGGATGATAGTATGGGGTGATGTGCATTAAAATCCCCGCAGATAATTGTTGGTGTTCTTTCTGTGTGAGCAAAGAGTTGAGTTAGTTGTAACTCTCCTGTATCCTCCCTATGTAATTTTCTGTATATGTTGTATATGTCTATTTTTTGATTCAGTAATGTTATTGTTACTGCTAGTGTCTCTATGTTGGTGCCACAGGGAATAGGGTTGTGTAACCTTGTTGTTGGTATGCTAGTTTTAACTAATGTAGCTAGTCCTCTGTCTGTGCCTATCTGTGGTGCGATGTAGGCATTGTAGCCTGAGATTTTTAGTTTCTTTCCTGCTGGAAGATTGGTTTCTTGTAGCAGGATGACATCTACATTCTCAGTTTTGCATATTGCAATTAGGGAGGAGATCTTTGATCTAACACCGGCTGAGTTCCAGTTCAGAACTCTTACTCCATGGTGTAGGTTGAAGAGTATTGTCTTGGGTCCCTAGGGGCAAAGGCAATTGCCTTGACCTCGGAGGATGAAGTGGATGAGGTGGATGGGGTGAGAGTGGATGATGGGATGATGGATGGGGTGAGTGGTATGATAGGTGCGGGGACTGAAGTGGAGGATGTAGAAGGTACGGGTGATTGAGGTGATGGAATGGTAGGTGTGGTTGGTGAGGAGTGAGAAGTGATCTCCTGGATAGCAAGAGAGGGGGATTGGGAGGACTTATTCCTGGAGAGCAAGTCTTTTAGGATTTGTTCAATGCTGGTAGCAATTGTTGCAGCATTGATTTTTCCAGTCATGGCCTGAGTGACTAGTTCGGTCAATTTATCCTTTAGGACCGTGGTCTTTATGAAGATGGTCCTAGGCAGTGGTTTCGGACCTTCGGTTGGAGCCTTGGAGGTAGATCTGGCTCTGGGTTTAGATACTGACCTGGTTCTTGTTCTGGAGTTGGAGTGCCTGTTTAGCTCCTCCTGGGTATAAAATCTCCTTCTGGGTAGAGGTTTGGGGGCCGCTCTTCCTCTTGATGGGTCCCTTTTGTCTTTGGGGAGGGCAGCAATTACTCTTGCTACCCTTTCAGGGCATCCCCAGGCCATTGCAGTATGCCCTTTCTTGCAATTTGAACACTTTTTGACTGTGGGTATTCCAGAAGCCTTCTTGTCAATGCACTCCTGTGTGGGGTGCTTAAGGCTGCAGACAGCACAGGTTGGGACCTTTGCTTGGCATTGGTCCTTGTGATGCCCATACTTCTGGCAGTTGTAACATCTGAGGGGATCTGGGTAGTATTTGTTGACCCTGAAGCTGCCGAAGATGCCTAGGTCGACTCTTCGTGGGTGTGGACCCTTAAATGTCACCAGTATGGCTTTTGTAAGGAAGCCTGCCTTGTTCTTCATCCTTTCTGCTGCAGTGATATTGGGTAATTTAACTAGGTGGCTTTCCATCATATCAGTTGGGTAGCCAACCACAACTGCTTTTTTTAATTTTTCCTCTTCTTTAAGCTCCAATAGCTTAATGTCTGAGGTGCTTCGTAAGGTTATCAGTGCTCTTGTGTCCTTGGTGGATATGGTCCACTGTCCTTGCCTGTTCGGTTTGGCAATCATCTGAATGTTTTTGTGTTTGCTTTCAAAGGCAGCAATAGCCTTGAAGGCCTCTGATGGGTTAGCAGCTAAGACCCTAAAAAAATAGGTCTTGTTTTCTCTAGCAGGC
>NW_027168760.1:225000-252500 GCF_036898095.1 Palaemon carinicauda | reverse complement strand
ATTTTCCCAGTGGCAATATTCCTAGCGCCCTGGGTCAGTACCCTTTATCGATAGGGGTTTCTCATTAGCACCAAGGTCTTAATTAGGGCAGAGGATTAACTTGAAGCTTGGTCAGATTGTTTTTGGTCGAAAAGGATGACTTTCCCCTAACATTTAAGATTTCAGCGGCCTTATTTCTTCGGGTCAAATATAGGAGGATTCAACAGATGGAAGTATTTCTGGAATAAATTCCCTAAGGAGATTATAGTCCAACCAATTTAGGAAGGCAGCTGTCACATCTTTCTTGACCTTGTAAAATCGTCCAGCCAAAATTGCAGTAGAAATTAGATTTTTAATAATAAAAGCCATCATGAGTTGGTTTTCATCATGGAGTACCAAAATATCACTGTGGACCCCCAATTTGTTATGTTTTGCCTGTGGACCTCCAAAAATATTGCTTGGACCCCTAGGGTCCATGTGGACCCTGGTTGAGAACCCGTGGTTTAGAGGGATGGGTACATTTACCGATATGTCATGACAGTTTGGGTTGGATATGTGAAACCGCCCCCACCATATATAAAACCCCCCACCCGCCCCTCATCGCATTCTCCTTTTCGTTCTTGCACGTACTTACATATGTATGTTTAATTTATCGTTAGGTGGCTGTTGATTCTTACTCGCCTCTCCCCTCCTGATGCTTGCTTGGAGATATGACGAATGGCAACTTTATATATATTCTCTCTCTCAACGATTAGCCATGGTATATGTAACTCTCTCTCTCTCTCTCTCTCTCTCTCTCTCTCTCTCTCTCTCTCTCTCTCTCTCTCTCTCTCTCTCTCTCTCCTTCTTGCAAATGTACACGGTGGTATACAGTAAACAGTATGTTCATCTTGAAATCTTTGGGATAGCATATTTGAATATAATTAGTGCTAATTATTCTGTAATTGTCATCAATACCGCACTTCTACCGCATTCCTCTCTGAATCATAAACATTGATGTTTTCCATTTTTTATTAATACATTGATATTGATGATATTTGACACCATCCGTTTCGAATGGAAATCTTTTCAATTTTTATGAGCGCTACCAAAAACTCCACTGGTTACTGAATAGGGTTGAAAAATCACCCATTGTCCAATTTTTGTCTCATTGAAAAGCTGCCGGATAGAAAAAGGAAAGGTAAAAAGGGAAAAAAAGTGAAATGTTCCCACCATTTCACTCTTCCCTTTCCTATTCTCTTTTCTTTTCTTCCCTAAAATTCATTATGAAATTTTGTCCTGTGGACCTTCTGGAGAAACAACCGGGCAGAAATTTTCCAAGGTGGTTTTCCAAGCTTTGAAGGAAGCTTTCGGTCTTTTCCAAGCTTTGAAAGAAGCTTTCGGTCTTTTCCAAGCTTTGAAAGAAGCTTTTGGTCTTTTCCAAGCTTTGAAAGAAGCTTTTGGTCTTTTCCAAGCTTTGAAAGAAGCTTTCGGTCTTTTCCAAGCTTTGAAAGAAGCTTTCGGTCTTTTCTAAGCTTTGAAAGATGCTTTCGGTCTTTTCCCAGCTTTGAAAGAAGCTTTCGGTCTTTTCCAAGCTTTGAAAGAAGCTTTCGGTCTTTTCCAAGCTTTGAAAGAAGCTTTCGGTCTTTTCCAAAATTTGAAAGAAGCTTTCGGTCTTTTCCAAACTTTTGGGGCGGGAATTCTGGGATTTCTTTTTGTGTTTGAAGAAAAGGACCCGGTGTAAAGGTTTCAAGCTACCCCCAGTTTCAAGCTACCCTGCCCCCTCCGGTAACTTGAAACCAGTTTCAAGCTACCCCTTCTGTTTTCAAGTTACCTCCTCATCGGAATAGAAAATAATTTATGACAGTGCACATATGCATCATGCATTTATTGCTGACTTCGCATTAGCAGAATAAAAGTTTATTTTCGTATTTAAGACAAAATATTAAACTATACGACACGTTAGAATCCACGGACTCTGTCATTCAAGGTTTTGTGATAACGACGAGGTAGAGAATTATTGAGTGATTGTCGAGGACTGTTTTCTTTTATTATCTCAAATATATTCAATTCATGTGCTTCAGGGGCATGAGTTTCACACGGTAATATTCGTGGAGAAATTGACACAAAAATCCACAATGAGACTTGTATTTTGTCGCTTTACTCTGTCAAATTTACAAAGAAGCTTGAGATGTACATAAAGACAAAAAACACACATTGGCATATTTCCGACATTGTGTTTCGAAAATAAAGAGAGAACGATGCCATTTGATGGTTATAATGAATACAATTAATTTAAATGCTAAACTTTAATTATATCAAATCTCAGCTTCTAATTGTTATACTTTTGAAACATTATTCAGTCGTACTATAAAGAAACGAGCCACAAAATTGCCACTTTTCCGATATAGTTTCACAGGTCAGCGATGGACATTCATTAATCGGCTTTGGTCAGAAAATATCCCTTGCGGGCAGGTACTAGCAGGAACCACCTGTGACGAAAGTAGCTTGCTGCTTGAGCCCCACAATCAGATGTAAGAGAGAGAGAAAGAGAGAGAGAGAGAGAGAGAGAGAGAGAGAGAGGGCAGGTACTAGCAGGAACCACCTGTGACGAAAGTAGCTTGCTGCTTGAGCCCCACAACCAGATGTGAGAGAGAGAGAGAGAGAGAGAGAGAGAGAGAGAGAGAAGAGAGAGAGAGAGAGAGAGAGAAAGAGAGAGAGAGAGAGAGAGGAGAGAGAGAGAGAAGAGAGAGAGAGAGAGAGGGCAGGTACTAGCAGGAACCACCTGTGACGAAAGTAGCTTGCTGCTTGAGCCCCACAACCAGATGTAAGAGAGAGAGAGAGAGAGAGAGAGAGAGAGAGAGAGAGATGGGGGGGGGGGGGCAGGTACTAGCAAGAACCACCTGTGATGAAAGTAGCTTGCTGCTTGAGCCCCACAACCAGATGTAGGAGAGAGAGAGAGAGAGAGAGAGAGAGAGAGAGAGAGAGATTACAAACTCTCTTAACAGAGATACCTCAAAGACTATAGCCAATAAGGGAGACACGAAAAGCATCATAAACTTTGTCAGTCAGAATGGAAGATCATCCATCCCCATACAGAGCAACAGTAGGCTACTTACTTGACAAGCACGAGAGATTGTTTGTAATGTTTCAAAATAAAAACGGTAGATTTAAGGGTAGGCGTACTTTTAAAAGAATCAGTGCAATCGGCGACAAAAAAGGGGAGGGGGGTGTTGGGGTGAATACCGTAAAACACCCCGAAAAATTACAGGAGGACGATGCAAAGCAAGACGTGGTGATCGATAAATATATTGATTCTTCAGTAATAAGTCTAGAGTTCTCTGATGAGGAATCTTCTTGGAAATTATGTTGTCATCTGTATCAACAAATTAGTTTTGCTCTGTCCATAGACTAATTTCAAAATAATATTTAGATGTATAGAATTGTTTGTATTATTATTATTATTATTATTATTATTATTATTATTATTTTTTGCCAAGCTTCAACCTTACTGGGAAGGGAAACAAATAAGGAAAAAGAAATAAAGGAAGGATATAACGAGAAGCCAAATGGGTATTGTATCATTAGAGAAATAATAAAAGCAAACTGATAACAAGAAAATATATCGAGCATGTTGATCTGTCAACAAAAATAATAAAATAACTATTGTTAGAGACAATAGGACAAAAGAAAACAAAGACATTTTGGCTTTGGCCTTCAGGGAAGATATTATTTTTTTTTATAGGTGGTCGATTCCCAAAGCAGATCACTGCAAGAATTTAGTGAGGAAGAAGGTATACTATCAAGACGAAAATATGGCACCATGTGTTTTTGTCTTTAGATACACATCGGCCTTAGTAAATCTAACACAGAGACTTTTTCGTTTTCCGAAGCCTCTTGAGGGTACTTGGCGTTCACTACGTAGTCCCAAGACCTTCCTAGTCAATGATATCAAGGTTGTCTGATTTACGTTCAGCAGCCATACTGACGACATTTGGACAAGTGATGCTGTGATCGGGATCATCGGGTTAACCTGGATTTGTATACATCCCAACACACCAGAGATCAGTGACTTACAGTACTACCACGTACAAGATAATCAGATATAAACATGAAATTTACAAACGGAATGTGTCCTGAGTTCGTTTTTGAAAAAGAAATAACATGTATATGATAGCCGTATCGATCGTGCTTTCATCACTGTACTTGTATAATAATCGCAAAGAAGAACAAAACAATAAGAGATAAAGACATAACATCAATAAATTATACCAGTAGATATAACCTAATGATTTCTGCCGACTGTGGTAAAAAACAATTGATTAATATTAACAAATGACTAGATCCAGGGCCAAAAGGAAGGGGGTAGTTTGAAATTAGTGGGGTGGCTTGGAACCGGTTTCAAATTACCCCCGGGGGTAGCTTGAAACTGGTTTCAAATTACCCCCGGGGGTAGCTTGAAACCGATTTCAAATTACCCCTGGGGGTAGCTTGAAACCAGTTTCAAGTTCCCCCCCCCCCCGGTACCCTGAAACCGGTTTCAAACTACCGAGGGGCAAGATTTGGAAGGGGTAATTTGAAACCGCTACACCGGGGAAGTATTTAAAGCCAAGATCCATAAATAAAGTTCTTGGAATCTTATTTAATGTTCTTAGATCTTTACAGTGGTTCCTTATTAAGATTCAATGAATAAGCTCTTTTTATTAATGGGTCCTTATCGAAGGGTATGTATTCACCTCTCGTCTGCTTCTTAGTTTATTTATTTGTGTGCTTGTTTGTAAGCAACTTTACACAAAAACTATTGTACTTATTTTGACCAAACTTGATACTCTTGTTGAGTATGACCAAAAGATAGATATGCAACATCTTGGATAAATTACATTAGAGTTCAAAAACGCAGCTGTACTTTGAAAATTTTTTTTTTTTTTTTTTTTTTTACTTAACGCAATAAAACTACCTGGCCAATTTCAACAAACCTTAGTGGACATGTGGGGATATGAGCTAAGGACAGATCCATAAGATTAAAAGAAAAATACATCGAAGTACAAGTACGCAGTAGAGTTAAGAGGAAAATAATTCTGCTCTCTTATGAGTGGCCCTCTAGGTTTACCTGTAAAGTGACTTCCCAGCAAATAGCCTGTAATTTCTATGAAGAAATGTTGCTTACGACTGCCACTTAATACGTTGTGATTGTGTTATTGTAATTGCTTTGAGAACTTGCAAGTTCGTTTACGCTTACACACTTGCATTACTCATTATTCTCAGTGGGAATCATAAGGTAATGAGTATGGAAAACGAAGATCTATGTATAATTCTGATAATTTTCACGACACATTAGGTTGAGAGAGAGAGAGAGAGAGAGAGAGAGAGAGAGAGAGAGAGATAGAGAGAGAGAGAGAGAGAGAGAGAGAGAATCAATTGAAAAATGCAGACAAAAAGATATTATAAACATTATTCAGATGTAAATTTTACCGCACGTTTTTTACACTCGGCCATACACTGTAATGCTATTGCTTTTTTTATCTCTCGCTCTCTCCTGCACTGATAATAATAAAAAACTTTTAAGCTTGCCATCGTATGTTTGATATTGTTTGAATTTTTGTGGCATTCTTGCTTGCAACTGATTGCATATAAGCTTGTTATCTGTTGAATAAATTTAATTTGCATTTTGAGCTGATAGAAAGTATTCCTAAATTGTTTCCATTTTATTTCAATTTAAAGTCCTTTAAAATGACAACGTTGGATACAGGGGAAAGTAGTGATAATATGAATATGGGATAAGCTCTATGAACTTATAAATAACAGTGTTTTAATATTATGTTGGAAACGTCCCTGACTTGTAATCCATGGCTCGAGAGTATGGGGTTTTTGGCTGCAGACTGCGCAGGTTGGGACCTTTGCTTGGCACTGGTCCTTGTGGTGTCCATACCTCTGGCAGTTATAGCATCTAAGGGAATCAGGGTAATATTTGTTTACTCTGAAGCTGCCGAAGATGCCTAAGTCCACTCTTTTCGGATGTGGTCCCTTGAAGGTTACAAGTATGGCTTTGGTTAGGAAGCCTGCCTTATTTTTCATACGGTCTGCCGCAGTAATGTTGGGCAGTTTTAACAAGTGGCTTTCCATCATATCAGTTGGGTAGCCAACCACAACTGCTTTCTTGTCTTTCTCTTCTTCTTTAAGCTCTTGCAGCTTAATGTCCGAGGTGCTCCTAAGAGTTATCAGGGCTCTTGTATCCCTGGTGGATATGGTCCACTGGCCTTGCCTGTTAGGTTTGGCAACCATTTGGATGTTTTTGTGCTTTTGTTCGACGGCTGCAATAGCCTTTAAAGCCTCTGAAGAGTTTCCAGCCAGGACTCTGAAGAAATAGGTTTTACTCTCCCTAGCTGGATGGTTGCTGTTCTGAACAGTGGGGTTTCCTTGTTGGGTAGGTATCATGTCAAATCTTGGATAGTTTCTTCTTCCTGTTGACCTCAGTCCAGGGTTGGCTTCCTTGTTCATCGGAGTCAGTATCAAGCGTGGTTCTTTTCCGGTTCATTGGGTCGGTGATCAGTTCGGTCAGGCAGGGTTTGAGGTCCGGGTGGATCTCTACTTCGCCAGATGCCATGGCCTCTAACTCAATCTCTAAGAGTTCATCTACAGGTCTCCAGGATAAGTCCTTTGTGGGAAGAAAGGTGAGGAGTTGATCGAAGATCAAAAAGATAGACAGTGTGTCTGGTGGGGTTGTCCAACCCTTTAAGCCCTAGGGCCCCAAACAAAGTTATAGTGGAAGTTATAAAAACGAAATATAGAATCTGAAATTGGAACACAATTTTTGTTAGTTGGGGATATCCTAAACTATCCTATTATTAGATCAGTGCTGGAACTAACTCTTTGTAGCTATATAATATCCTGCACAAATAGCTGTTGGGGAGCCTTCTTACTGCGTTCACGCACTAAGACTGCACAGCAGTCTATTCCTGCAGGTAGGGAGGTTTGGGAGTAAAAACAAACTCAGTGAAATCCTATAATTTTTATTAGAGCTAACTCCTAACTATGTCTGAAGGCTGGCTTATTTCGCCAGTTAACAAGGATCTATTCCTATTTCCTATTGTCTAACAACAACTTGGCTTATAGGCGCCAAGCCTAACAGCCCTATGCCACTTGCCACAGACGGCGAAGGTGGGAAGTTTTGACCCTTAGGCCCTGCTTCAACTGGAGTTTTAAGACCACATCGGCTACCAGATTTTCCACAGGAGGATATATTAGTAAAGGAAAGTTATGTAGACAGAGGCAAAGCTTAGTCTAGATTGTCAATATAGATTCCCTTATAGCAGGGGGATGATTACAGCCTATTCAGGTGCAAGGCCCTTGTCAATAGAGCAACAACAGCGGCGAAATCGTCGAAAAAACGGCGAAAATCGGCGACAAACTCGGCAAAAAATCGGTGAAAATCGTTTGCGAAATCGGCGAATTTGGCGGCGGCGGCGATCTCTTCAGGCAGCTGAATATATCATCAAGAGAATAGTTAGCAGGCATCAGCAGGAAAAAGCAGCAGTCAAAAGGAAGGCAGCAGGCAGGAGCAGTAGCTGAAGGTCCTCTCTCAGTGGGAGCTGAGTGAGAACTGTTGTTGGAGTATGTTGTTGTTGTTGGGGTATTAAAGCCAACACTTGTAGTTGGCACGGGCCTTTCCCTTGGTTGGCCCGTAGGTGATCTGTGAAAATTCTAAGGTGATTGTATTAATGGAAATTTTAAAGGTTTTTTAGTAGTAGACAAAGATGTGGATAGGGTAAAGATGGTGGTGGTAGTAGTAGAGGGCCATCATTCTTCGGATAGGGTAAGGATGATGGTGGTAGTAGTAGAGGGCCATCATTCTTCAGATAGTGGTAGTTTGAAAATTGGGGGTGTAAGGCTTTTGAAGATTTGAGAAAAACGGTGCAGGTGGGGTTGTCCAACCCTTTACTCCCTAGGGTCCCTGCGGAGAGATTTTTAGTGGTAGGCTAGTTGAGAAGTTAAAGGGGATGATGTGAATAGAGCCTTACAATGAGGGGATAAGATGGTGGATGAAATGATGAGGTCTTACCTTGGTGGAGGTAGTGTTGAAAGCCACTGTGCGTGTGCGGGTATGCTTTCGACATTTGCTTTTGCCAGTGTGGCGGCTTCTTTCACGGCCTGTGGTGAGTTGGTGTCTACAAGTAGATCACCTCGTAGCTGTGCTGTTTCTCTGCATTCTAGTAAATAGTGCAGGAGGGCTTGTTGTGGTATGACATCACAGTGTTCACACGTTCTTTGGATGTTATCCGCGAGTTCCCAGTTTACTTTGTATCCCAGCCGGAGTCTGTGTATTCATACAGCCTGTTTCCTCGGGGTGTGTCTGTCTATGGGTGGAGGTTCTAGTTCTGTGGCCCATTTGTACCATGTGGCAGAGGGAGAGCCATTCTCTGTCCTCATGTGTAGTTCCTTGATTAGGTTGTCTTTGATCTGTGTCTTTATTTTGTTTTTGATTTGTTGCAGTGCAGGCTGTATGTGCACCTGTACATTGTGAATGTATTTGGTGCTTTTGGCTAGCTCATCAGCCTTTTCATTACCTGGTATCCCGATGTGACTGGGGATCCAGTTTAGTGTTACTAGTCTGTTCCTTTCATTATGCTGATTTAAGAGGATTTTTATGTCCGCTATCAGGGACTTGTTTTCTTTGTTTTTGTCCTGCTGTAGGGCTTGCACTGAGGATAGTGAATCAGTATGAATGACTACTGGTCCCTCCTCATTTTCAATAGAGTACTTTAATGCTTGCTGTATTGCAACAAGCTCTGTCTGCAGGGTGGAGACATTATTGGATGTTCTCCAGCAAGCTGTGAAATTGCAGGAGTGAACTGCCGCTCCTGCAGTTTGGATTCCAGGACCTACTGTACCATCAGTATAGTAGATCTGTGCCCCTATTGTCTCTACAGATTTTATAGCTGCTTCTGCTGCGTTTCTAAGTTCCTCTATTGTGCAGTTTTCTTTTGCCCTTGGGAGTTTGGTATAGTTGAATTTAGCAACTTGTTTTTTCCATGGTGGAATGTGTATTATACTCTGTGCTGTGTCAGGGTTTAGTTGTAGGATTATTTCTGTTAGGCCAAGTCTCTTAATGTTATTGCTATGGTCTTTGCCAAGGTCTATAGATATAAGAGGTCTTCTCAGGCCACCTTATTGCGCAGGTAGCCGATGGTGGGAGTCTGGTCGGTGAGAGCGATGACGTCACTCAGACTGAACCGTGGCTGAGTAAGCTGTGGAACTTCCATAAGAAAATAAAAGAACCATGCTTTCTGCTTCGTATTTTTCAATCTTTTCGAAGATTTATATTTTATTCTTTTATGATAATAAAAGTAAGGTTACAAATACTAACTGTATTACACTCAAACAACCAAACAAATATCTGATGATGTAAATAACTGAAATTTGTCGAGCAACAGACAGTTTAAATTCATAAAATAAATAATGATATATACACAATATATATTTCAGTTATATTCTATATCACGTTGCGAGCTTTTTCATTTTATTCTGCGCTTTTCTTGATGAACTAATATTTCTATTTAAAACACGAATTCTAAAAAATATACGACATCTGACAAAAAATTTAATCACTTCGTATGGTAATGGGATATCATTGCTAATGAGCCTGACGTCATCATATCACTATTGCAACTTTTCAACGTTGCAGTTTGATCCCAACAGTTTGCTGTCTTTTCCTAGAATGTGGGCTCTGACTCGGTGCTTAAATGCGACGGGTGATGGGTGTTGATGGCATGCACCCATCTTGTCTTATGCAGCCAATAATGTGTTCAAGACCATCTTGATTTAGCCTGTAAGTAAGAATATATGATGTATCAAATTTAGCTATGACCATTTTCAGCAGATTCATTAGAGAATTGCACGATATAATTAAGTCTTTTTGGAAAGGATAGAGCCTATTGCTTTTAATTACTTTCATTTCTTTAGATACTCGAATCATATCTTGCAAAAGTTTTATTTTGTAGGTCCAGATTCATCCCATAGGCATTTCTTGATGGCTTCCTATCACGAGGTACTCGAGAATTGAATAAATCGAACCAGGTATCTACAAGATATATAAACTGAGTTGTGGTTTCCCAATGCTTATCTTCAAGCAGACCTTTGTTACCGAAGTACTGAAGGCATTTATATGTAGTTTCGGACAGTAATTGCACCGCTAGTTTAACATTCATGCGTTGCATACCCATAACATTGATGTGCTTTTCAGAGAGTTTATGTGCTGTCCGTAGATCACTTTTGTTTTTCATAATCAACTCCCTGACTGAACCACTAAGAGCAAACCTATCTCCCGATAATACAAATCCATGATCAAGAAAATTATTCCGAATGAGTTTTATTAGGTGCGGTGCATCGGCAAACACATGTATTTCTCTGTTATCATCTACCGGGTTAACAAATGCAGAATTGTCTCTATCAATGCCTAATGAATTCCACAAACTGATATTTGTTGATCCTAAGTCACTAACCATGGCTACTACAGGAAACCCAGCTTTCTCAACCCGAATAATCAATTTAAAAAGGAGATTTTTTTTCATGTTAGTGTCGAAATTATAATAAATAATTTGTTTCCAGGAAGTCGTAAGTCCTCTGATCATTGCGCATTGTACTTTGGATTTAGGATCATACAAAGTGTCCGCGCCTTTATCGTAACTCCAAATTCATGCAACACTGCACTCGTCAAATGAAATTACACACAGACGCTCGTGTTCCAGCATTGACTCCGATTTTATTTTCAATAAGTGGATTACCGATTCCAAAATGCCAGGTTCTACAGCTATCTTACTTGACCAGCGATATAAAGTTGATAAAGAAGGAAAGGGTAATTTCCACTCTTCTCTTAAAAACTTATAATCTTTTGGACTCAAACTGCATAACGTTAGGCTTTGCTGATATCATCGTCTTCCCAAGTATTAATATTACTTCCAGTGACAAGACATGCTACTTGCTTGGGTGAAAAGTATTTCTTTAAATTAGCTTTTACTACAGCAGTTGCTGATGCATACATCTCATCAAACTTAACGTACATCGCTGTTTTCTCTTTTTTTCCAGTTTTCCTTTTCTTTTTCCCACTTGACCTTATTATCCAACCATTTAGCTTTTTCATTTTTCCATTTAGCCCTTTCAGTAGCAAAATAGCTTTCTTTAACTTCCCACAGCTCTTTTTCACATTTCCACTTTACCTCATATTCTTCCCACTTCCGTTTGATATCATCTCTCTCCTTCTCCAGTTGCTCAATTATGGACTTGTATAGAGAACAATGCGATTAGAATTTTCTGACATTATTGAATATGTAAAAATCTGAACTAAAATTTATGAATGGTACTTTTTCACAGCGAAAAGGAATAAAAGAAATTTTTTTTTTTTTTTTTAAATATATGAGGAAAACAACTGATTCCGCGATTTCCAGATTACTGGTGAATAATAAAGAGGATATACAATAATTATAATCTATAAGTTGATTACAGCGTCATTTATATCTTAATGTTTAATCAACAATACACGATACTGGTTTCTTATCTTGTGATGCATGTGAATGTCCAGTTTTAGGTAAATGCATCGTCGGTAGAGATCCTTTCTTTATTCTGATGAGAGATCGAGGCACTGGTTGATTCAGCAATTCATACATTAAATTCCTTTCAAATACATCAGCTTCAAAGTGTTTACTACATATCTGAGCGTTTTCCCCATTAATAAGATCGTCTCGTTTGCACAGCTGAATCCACGTTTTCCTTGTGATGATGTCCTTAGGGAATTTATGAAAAGTGAGATCCTTACTTTTTCCTCTATATGAGAAGCACGCGAAAACTGCACAATTACTGGGCATTTTGTTATATATAAAACAGCTTTGATCAGCAAGGCGGAAGTGTACACCACGTTTGCTTGTAAACAACTGTCCGGTCAAGGGGTGATCGACCTTTAGTATGCTTGGGTGAATCTAGTCTATGACCTTGGCCGCACTTATAGGTCCTGCCTACGTCACAGTCTGTACCTGCGCAGAAGACTCCTATTTTTGGTCGGGGTTGAGAAGACCTCCTTAATCTATAGACCTTGGTCTTTGCCATAAGAACTTGGGGTTTGCACTTCAGGATGTTTGGATAGTTCCTCTCTTACTCTCCTTTTGGTGATTGAGTCTCTGTCTGACAGGAACATCTTTGCAACTAAGCTTGCATTTCTTAGTGCAATTCTGTCCTCAAGGGTTGGTAGTCCAGCTTCCAGCCTTAGGTTGCACAGTCTTGTCCACATTGGGGCTCCTAACATGAGCCTCATGGCATTGTTTTGAATCACTTCAATTGTGCTTTTTTGTAGATCCGTTAGCCCCAAGAGTGTTGGGGCGGCATAATCTACTAATGATCTGGAACAGGCCAGATAGTATTTCTTTTGGACGTGCTCATTTGCTCCATCATTGAGCCTTCTCATATATCCCATAGCTGTATTTCTGGCATTTGTTCTTTCCTTGAGATATTTTATCTCATGCTTGAAAGTGAGTTGTTTGTCTATTATTACTCCCATTCTAGGGGTTCCATTCCTATTGTGAGTGGCTGTACCGGGTTTGGGGCTTTAATTGTCATTATTTTTGTTTTGTCAATGTTTATTTTTAGTCCAAGCTCATTGGATTTGTGGCTGATGGATTGAGTGCTCTTTGCATTTTTATTGTCCTGACTGGCCCTCGAGCTTTTACACATACGTCATCTGCATAGATAAATATATTTACTCATTCAGGTAGCTGAAGTGAGGCTATATTTTCCATGAGGATGTTGAAAAGGAGGGGGCTTAGAATTCCTCCTTGTGGCGTACCATTTTCCAATTCATGATATGTGGATATCACTCCTTGAAATTTGACTCTGGCTTGCCTTCCTAGCATATAATTTTTAGTCCATCCTAGTAGGTGTCCTTTGATTCCTTTTTTAGCTACTGATTGCAGCATTGAAACTGGGCTTGCTAGCTCGAAGGCTTTTTCAAAGTCTATGAAGTCTATTGTTGCCTTGTTTTGATTTATGCAGCTTAATACATCTGTGATGCATTCAGAGGTACCAATTCCCTCCTGATATGCACATAGCTGCCTGTTTAGGGGGCCAATTTTGTATTTTATCCTGTTTAGGATCATTTTTTCTCCTGTTTTTTCCATACAGGACACTAAGGCTATTGGCCTAGGGTTTGTTGGATCCTTTGGCTTAGGGATTGGCTGTGTATCTTGTTGTCTCCAGGTTTGAGGCCTTGTGTGCTTAAGGTGTGTTTTGTTTAGTAACCTTAGGAATGCAGTTTCACCTGCTGGACCCATGTGTTTGATCATTGTGTTGGTGATCTTGTCAGCTCCTGGTGCAGTGTCTTTCCCTGTCTTTTGTACTGCTCTTAGTTCCTCTTTTTTCTGGCTACTCTGCGTAGCCATTTCCAAAGCTGAGTTAGAGTGGTGTATCCTGACAGGCTTGAACACCATTCCATCCATTTTTCAATTCTGATTTCATGGATTCTTTGATTTGTTTCAGTTCTGACTGTTTGTAGTAGCTCTCTGTTTTCTACTGTGGATCTCCTGTATATTTTTGTGACTCTGTTTAGTCTGGTTTTTAGTCTTCTGACTTCTGGGCAGTAGTACCAGGAGTCCCTGTATGTGTAGTTACCTTCTGTTGTTTTCAGTGGCATAGCTCTGTTGGCTGCATTGTGAAAGGCCTCAACTAGATCTTTTTCTAGCTGATCTATGTCCTCTGGAGGAACGTAGCTGACTGCCCATTCCTCTATGGCTAATGGAAAACAGACCCAGTCTGCTAGATCCTGATTCCATCTTGGTGGAGGTGGTGAAATAGGAGGTAGTTGTTGCATCTCCAATTCTGTTACTGTGGCAAAGTGATCACTAATCAGGGTTGAGTGTACTTGCCACTTGGTTAGATGTCTTATTGCTCTTGTGACAAAGGTCAGATCCAGTCTGCCTCCTCTTACATGTGTTGGATGCCCTGTGTTTAGGAGGGTGATTCCTTCAAATTCCTCTAGGGCGAAGGCTATGTGTTCCCCAGAGGGGTTTCTTCTTGAAGGGGATGATAAAATGGGGTGGTGTGCATTAAAATCCCCCCAGATAATTGATGGTGTTCTTTCTGCGTGAGCAAAGAGTTGTCAGCTGCAGCTCTCCTGTGTCTTCCCTGTTCATTTTCCTATATAATATACGTGTTATTGTTACTGCTAGTGTCTTTATGTTAATACCGCAAGGGATGGGGTTGTGTAACCTTGTTGTTGGTATGTTTGTCTCAACTAGTGTGGCTAGGCCTCTGTCTGTGCCTATCTGTGGTGTTGTGTAGGCATTGTAGCCTGGTATTTTGATCTTCCTTTCTGTTGTTAAGTGTGTTTCCTGTAGCAGGATTATGTCTATGTCCTCTGTTTTGCATACTGCAATTAGGGAGGATATTTTAGGTCTTACTCCGGCTGAGTTCCAGTTAAGAACTCATACCTGGTTGTATGTTGAAGAGAACTGTCTTAGATCCCTGGTGGCAAAGGCAATTGCCTTGAACTCAGTGGATGAGGTGGATGGGGTGAGAGTGGATGAAGGCGTGATGGATGGGATGCATGGGATGATAGGGGTGGGATCTGGTGCTGTGGATGTGGAAGGTACAGGTGATTGGGGTGATTGAATGATAGGTGAAGAGTGAGAGGTGATCTGCTGGATAGCATGAGAGGGGGGTTGGGAGGACTTGGTCTTGGAGGCGAAGTCTAGCAGGACTTGTTCGATGCTAGCTGCAATAGCTTCTGTATTAAGTTTTCCAGTCACTGCCTGTGTGACTAGATTAGTTAGAGTGGTTTTTAAGACCGTGGTCTTAATGAAAATAGTCCTGGGCATTGGTTTTGGCCCTTGAGTTGTAGGTTTAGGAGCTCTAGATGTGGATCTGGCTCTAGACGGGGATCTTGTTCTGGAGTGCTTCCTTAGCTCCTCCTGCATGTAGAACCTTTTCCTAGGTAAGGGTTTGGGGGCCGCTCTTCCTCTTGATTGGTCCCTTTTATCCTTGGGGAGGGCAGCAATTACCCTTGCTACTCTTAGAGGGCATCCCCAGGCCATTGCTGTGTGCCCCTTTTTGCAATTAGAGCATTTAGCAACTGTAGGTATTCCTGCAGCCCTCTTGTTGATACACTCCTGTGTGGGGTGTCTTTGGCTGCAGACTGCGCAGGTTGGGACCTTAGCTTGGCACTGGTCCTTGTGGTGTCTAAATCTTTTGCAGTTATAGCATCTAAGGGGATCAGGGTAATACTTGTTAACCATGAAGCTGCCAAAGATGCCTAGGTCCACTCTCTTAGGGTGTGGTCCCTTGAAAGTTACCAGAAAGGCTTTGGTAAAGAAGCCTGCTTTATTCTTCATACGTTCTGCCGCAGTGATGTTAGGCAGTTTTAACAGGTGGTTTTCCATCATGTCAGTTGGGTAGCCAACCACAACTGCTTTCTTGATCTTTTCTTCTTCCTTGAGCTCTTGCAGCTTGATGTCTGAGGTGCTCCTCAGAGTGATCAGTGCTCTTGAGTCCTTGGTGGATATGGTCCACTGGCCTGTCCTGTTTGGTTTGGCAACCATTTGGATATTTTTTTGTTTTTGTTCAAAGGCTGCAATAGCCTTAAAAGCCTCTGATGAGTTTCCAGCCAGGACTCTGAAGAAGTAAGTTTTGTTCTCCCTAGCTGGCTGGTTGCTGTTCTGTCCATTGGGGTTTCCTTGTTGTTGGGTAGGCTTTGTTTCATCAAATCTTGTGTGATTCCTTCTAGGTAGCTTCTTTTTCCTATTGACTTCGGTCCAGGGTAGGTTTCCTTGCTCATCTGAGTCAGTGTCTAGCGTCATTCTCTTTCTATTCAGGGGGTCGGTGATCAGTTCAGGGCATGGTTGGAGGTCCGGGTGCATCAGCACCTCGCCAGAAGCCATGGCTTCTAACTCTATTTCTAGGAGCTCATCAACAGGTCTCCAGGATAAGTCCTTTGTGGGAAGAAAGGTAAGGAGTTGATCAAAGATCGAAAAGACAGACAGTGTGTCTGGTGGGGTTGTCCAACCCTTTAAGCCCTAGGGCCCCAAACAAAGTTACAGTAGGAGTTATAAAAACGAAATAAAGAATCTGAAATTGGAACACAATTTTGTTAGTTATATAGGGGATATCCTAAACTATCCTATTGCTAGAGCAGTGCTGGAACTAACTCTTTGTAGCTATGTACTAGCCTGTACAAATAGCTGTTGGGGAGCCTTCTTACTGCGTTCACGCACTAAGACGGCCCAGCAGTCTATTCCTGCAGGTAGGGAGGTTTGGGGGTAAAAAACAAACTCAGTGGAATCCTAAAAAAGTTTTTATTGGAGCTAACTCCTAACTCTATCTGAATGCTGGCTTATTTCGCCAGTTACCAAGAACAAATACCTATTGTCTAGTCAACAACTTGGCTTATAGGCGCCAAGCCTAACAGCCCTATGCCACTTGCCACAGACGGCGAGAGTGGGAAGGTTTGACCCTTGGGCCCTGCTTCAACTGGAGTTTTCAGACCACAACGGCTACCAGATTTTCCACAGGAGGATATATTAGAAAAATAAAGTTATGTAGACAGAGGCAAAGCTTAGCCTATATTGTCGATGTAGGTTCTTTTATATGAGGGGGCTGATTACAACCTATTCAGGGGCAATGCCCTTGTCAAATCAGCATCAACTGCAGTGAAATCGTCGAAATAAACGGCGAAAATCGGAGACGAATTCTGCAAAAAATTGGTGAAAAACGTCGGCAAAATCGGCGAGATTTGGCAGCGGCGTCGGCGATCTCTTCAGGTGGCTGAATGTATCAGCAAGTGAAGAGGGAGCAGGCAGCAGCAGGCAGGAGCAGGAGAAGTCGGCAGTCAGCAGGAAGGCAGGAAGCAGGAGCAGCAGCTGAAGGTTCTCTCTCAGTGGGAGCTGAGTAAGAACTATTGTTGGAGTATCCATTTGCTGACTTTTACATGGGCAGGTCACATAGACAGGTCACGTTTTTGATGGATTTGGGCAGTTCACATGTTCGATGGTTTGGTGCAGGACTCTGGGACGCTGGTCATGCGGTAGACCTCACCCTCCACCTGGGTAGGCGACATATGGCGGTAGACCTCACACTACAGTATAGTAGCACTGAAATGTTATTGTTAAAATAACATGAATGATTAAACAAAAATTATACAAATCATTCACTATTATCATTAGGGTCACCATTGACATTTTTTACTTCCTCAAAGCTGATAATTATATTCACATAATTGACAACATGAATTGATATTTAAAATTTGTATCAAAACGGGAAAAATTTGCCATTTTTCTCTCCAGTCTTTTTATACTTTTATACTGGGAAGGGATTTTTTCGTTATTGAAATGCGGAAATAAAAAAAATAAATACGATAGAATATCAATACTAGGAACTTCTTAATATAGAGATATTGAGAAGTTCCTAGTATAGATAGATAGAGACCTTTCCACGATGGAGTTCAATGTTAGAATAAAGTCAACTGCTTGGGTGAATTCCCTTTTTAATAAATTTCCCTATAGTTGATCCACAGGAATAGACATAGGGCACTTAAACACCTGGGCACAGTAATCCTTATTGTCTCAACGCAAAGAATTTTTCGTCGCTCTTGACTAAGCAGGTCAATTTACCATATACTTTATATATATTCATTTATTGTGATATTTGTCCTTTTTTACTTAATAATTCTTGTGTGAAATGACCAATAATGGTCACGGCCACATATAATCATAGATTAGTGGTCCTGGGTCAGTACCCTTTATCGATAGGGGTTTTTCATTAGCACCAAGGTCTTAATTAGGGCACAGGATTAACTTGAAGCTTGGTGAGATTGTTTTTGGTCGAAAAGGATGACTTTCCCCTAACATTTAAGATTTCAGCGGCCTTATTTCTTCAGGTCAATTATAGGACGATTCAACAAAAGGAATAGTCTAGTAGGAAGATAGGGTTCCCATGCACCCCCATGATACATTTTTTTAACTTGCCTTTTTGTAATCCCTGGGGTGTCTGGGAACAGGATCCACTTTGTTCCCATTCAAAAAAATGTCCCATGTGGGTCATTTAGCCGTCTATTTGTCCGCCATCTTCGATTTCTTGAGATGTAAAAGTTAGGGGTAGTGGAAATATAAAGGACCTTTTCGTAAAGAAATAAATTAGTTACAGGTACAAACTAGGTATCACTGGAAAGGGTATGAACAGCACTATCAAAAGAACCCATCACTTATTCGGTCATGACATTGATGACGTCATCAGAGGTCAAAAGGTCACGTTAAAGGGGCACTAGTCAAAATTCAGGCCCATCCAATTTGTTAACCATCCTGCACCTAACTGAATAAATATTTTGGATTCTACTTTGCTTCAAAGAAAGTGTACATGAATAGGTAGTTTTTAAATCTAAAACAAATTGATTAACTAGTGTAACATTATTAACACTTTCCACAAATAAAATGAAAATATTGAAAAAAATTATTTTTTTTTAAATGAGATTAATGTGAAATTCCAGTTCGACACATCTTTGTTTTCTCTGCCTTTCTGTTATGGTAAAAGGCCTTATATGTTCCAATAAGTCCCGAAATAGAGCCAGAAACGATTGATGATATCGAGGCATTCACGTGTCTGATGTATGGCTAATCCAGACAGAAATCTATTGACACTGTACGCGGAATCATGTTAACGGAAGATGGTTGGGGAAGATGAGCAACTGACAACAAAATCTAAGATTGACCTCTCCCATTTGCCATCTTGCCGAGACAACCTTATCCCACACATTCGTCGAGTGAGCCATCGCCTAGCTATCTACAAACGAGCAGATATTCCAATCTTCTGGTCTCCAAAGCCATATGATCCTGAACAAGGTTGGGAACAAAATTATGAGGGTGTTCTGGAATCAGTGTGGTCTTGCAGCCTGGTACTTCCCCCTGCCTTGATGGACTTAGTTCACAAGACTACGAAAGAGATGGAACATTGTGGTAATGACCCTGATAGAAAACAGGCTGACCAAGACAGTGACAATGAAGAACTTTTCATTGATAATGAAGATTAGATTAATATGAACATTGAGACTTTTGGCAGTCATGATAATATTGCAAGTTAATACATTTTTGGCCTGCGTGTTATAGCAACTCGTTATCAGACATTCTATCTATATATATGTGTGTAATGCATATTATGATAATACCAAGTGAAGATATCAATGGAATTATACATAGACTGTATTTCGGGACTCATTGGAACATATAAGGCCTTTTACCATAACAGAAAGGCAGAGAAAACGAAGATGTGTCGAACTGGAATTTCACATTAATCTCATTTAAAAAAAATATTTTTTTTCAATATTTTCGTTTTATTTGTGGAAAGTGTTAATAATGTTACACTAGTTAATTAATTTGTTTTAGATTTAAAAACTACCTATTCATGTACACTTTCTTTGAAGCAAAGTAGAATCCAAAATATTTATTCAGTTAGGTGCAGGATGGTTAACAAATTGGATGGGCCCGAATTTTGACTAGTGCCCCTTTAACGTGACCTTTTGACCTCTGATGACGTCATCAATGTCATGACCGAATAAGTGATGGGTTCTTTTGATATTGCTGTTCATACCCTTTCCAATGATACCTAGTTTGTACCTGTAACTAATTTATTTCTTTACGAAAAGGTCCTTTATATTTCCCCTACCCCTAACTCTTACATCTCAAGAAATCGAAGATGGCGGACAAATAGACGGCTAAATGACCCACATGGGACATTTTTTTTGAATGGGAACAAAGGGGATTCTGTTCCCAGACACCCCAGGGATTGCAAAAACAAGTTAAAAAAATGTATCATGGGGGTGCATGGGAACCCTATCTTCCTACTAGACTAGAAGTATTTCTGGAATAAATTCCCTAAGGAGATTATAGTCCAACCGATTTAGGAAGGCAGCTGCCACTTCTTTCTTGACCTTGTAAAATCGTCCAGCCAAAATTGCAGTAGAAATTAAATTTTTAATAATAAAAACCATCATGAGTTGGTTTTCATCATGGACCACCAAAATATCACTGTGGACCCCCAATTTGTTATTTTTTGCCTGTGGACCTCAAAAAATATTGCTTGGACCCCTAGGGTCCATGTGGACCCCGGTTGAGAACCCGTGGTTTAGAGGGTTGGGTACATTTACAGTTATGTCGTGACAGTTTGGGTTGGATACGTGAAACCGCCCTCACCATATATAAAACCCCCCCACCCACCCGCCCATCATCGCATTCTCCTTTTCGTTCTTGCACGTACTTACATATGTATGTTTAATTTATGGTTAGGTGGCTGTTGATTCTGACTCGCCTCTCCCCTCCTGATGCTTGCTTGGAGATATGACGAATGGCAACGGTATTTATATTCTCTCTCGACGAATAGCAGTGGTATATATAACTCTCTCTCTCTCTCTCTCTCTCTCTCTCTCTGTCTCTCTCTCTCTCTCTCTCTCTCTCTCTCTCTCTCTCTCTCTCTCTCTCTCTCTCTCTCTCTCTCCTTCTTGCAAATGTACACGGTGGTATACAGTAAACAGTATGTTCATCTTAAAATCTTTGGGATAGCATATTTGAATATAATTAGTGCTAATTATTCTGTAATTGTCATCAATACCGCACTTCTACTGCATTCCTCTCTGAATCATAAACATTGATGTTTTCCTTTTTTTATTAATACATTGATATTGATGATATTTGACACCATCCGTTTCGAATGTAAATCTTTTCAATTTTTATGAGCGCTACCAAAACCTCCACTGGTTACCGAATAGGGTTGAAAAATCACCCATTGTCCAATTTTTGTGTCTCATTGAAATGCTGCCGAATAGAAAAGGGAAAGGTAGAAAGGAAGAAAAGGGAAATGTTCCCACCGTTTCACTCTTCCCTTTCTTAATCTCTTTTCTTTTCTTCCCTAAAATTCATTATGAAATTTTGTCCTGTGGACCTTCTAGAGAAACTCCCGGGCAGAAATTTTCCAAGGTGGTTTTCCAAGTTTTGGAAGAAGCTTTCGGTCTTTTCCCAGCTTTGAAAGAAGCTTTGGTCTTTTCCCAGCTTTGAAAGAAGCTTTCGGTCTTTTCCCAGCTTTGAAAGAAGCTTTCCGTCTTTTCCCAGCTTTGAAAGAAGCTTTCGGTCTTTTCCAAGCTTTGTAAGAAGCTTTCGGTCTTTTCCAAGCTTTGTAAGAAGCTTTCGGTCTTTTCCAAGCTTTGAAAGAAGCTTTCGGTCTTTTCCAAGCTTTGAAAGAAGCTTTCGGTCTTTTCCAAGCTTTGAAAGAAGCTTTCGGTCTTTTCCAAGCTTTGAAAGAAGCTTTCGGTCTTTTCCAAGCTTTGAAAGAAGCTTTTGGGGCGGGAATTCTGGGATTTCTCTTTGTGTTTGAAGAAAAGGACCCGGTGTAAAGGTTTCAAGCTACCCCCAGTTTCAAGCTACCCCCAGTTTCAAGCTACCCCCAGTTTCAAGCTACCCCGCCCCCCTCCGGTAACTTGAAACCGGTTTCAAGCTACCCCCTCTGTTTTCCAGTTACCCTCTCATCGGAATAGAAAATAATTTATGACAGTGCACATATGCATCATGCATTTATTGCTGACTTTGCATTAGCAGAATAAAAGTTTATTTTCGTATTTAAGACAAAATAATAAACTATACGACACGTTAGAATCCAAGGACTCTGTCATTCAAGGTTTTGTGATAACGACGAGGTAGAGAATTATTGTGTGATTGTCGAGAACTGTTTTCTTTTATCATCTCAAATAGATTCAATTCATGTGCTTCAGGGGCATGAGTTTCACACGGTAATATTCGTGGAGAAATTGACACAAAAATCCACAACGAGACGTGTATTTTGTCGCTTTACTCTGTCAAATTTACAAGGAAGCTTGAGATGTACGTAAAGACAAAAAACACACATTGGCATATTTCCGACATTGTGTTTCGAAAATAAAGAGAGAAGGATGCCATTTGATGGTTATAATGAATACAATTAATTTAAATGCTAAACTTTAATTATATCAAATCTCAGCTTCTAATTGTTATACTTTTGAAACATTATTCAGTCGTACTATAAAGAAACGAGCCACAAAATTGCCACTTTTCCGATATAGTTTCACAAGTCAGCGATGGACATTCATTAATCGGCTTTTGTCAGAAAATATCCCTTGCGGGCAGGTACTAGCAGGAACCACCTGTGACGAAAGTAGCTTGCTGCTTGAGCCCCACAACCAGATGTAGGAGAGAGAGAGAGAGAGAGAGAGAGAGAGAGAGAGAGAGAGAGAGAGAGAGAGAGAGAGAGATGCCTCAAAGATTATAGCCAATAAGGGAGACACAAAGAACATCATAAACTTTGTCAGTCAGATTGGAAGATCATCCATCCCCATACAGAGCAACAGTAGGCTACTTACTTGACAAGCACAAGAGATTGTTTGTAATGTTTCAAAATATTTTGCTTCAGCAAAACCGAAAGGAGGTCCTGTTACTGATGTTTCTGAAGTAATTTTTCATACAACAGAAGCAATCAATTTAAGCAAAACTACTATTACAATCAAATGAACAGTGACGTAATTTTGAACAATGGTTCTTTAAGCAATTGCTACCGAATATATTCCCATCTTCCATAATTGTAATGGTAACGAATCTTATCATGGTGCAAAATTAGATAAATCTCCAACAGCATCAAACAAGAGACAAATAAATTAATGGCTCATCAAAAAGGCGTATCACCAAGAGACAATATGTTGAAATGCCAACTTTTGGAAATGGTCAAGGAATACTCTCTGAATATTGATAAAAACCTCACGTGATTGTTAAAATTACTGTTGAAAATGGTTAAAAGGTTATTCGTCTACCTGCATACTATTGCCAATATAATCCAGTGTAACATATTTGAGCACAAGTGAATACCTATGTAGCCAAAAAAAAAAAAAAATCAAAATGGTAGATTTAAGGGTAGGCCTACTTATAAAAGAATCAATGCATTCGGCGACAAAAAAAAAGGGGGGGAGGGGTGGTGTTGGGGTGAATACCGTAAAACACCCAGGAAAATTACAGGACGATGCAAAGCAAGATCGATAAATATATTGATTCTTCAGTAATAAGTGTAGAGTCCTCTGATGAGGAATCTTCTTGGAAATTGTTACGTTGTCATCTGTATCAGCAAAGAAGTTCTGGTCTATGTCCATAGACTAATTTCAAAATAATATTTAGATGTATAGAATTGTTTGTATTTTCATGTATTATTATTGTTAGTAGTATTAGTATTAGTATTAGTATTATTAGCCAAGCTTCAACCCTACTGGGAAGGGAAACAAATAAGGAAAAAGAAATAAAGGAAGGATATAAAGAGGAAATACAAATATAATGAGACAATAGGACAAAAGAAAACAAAGACATTTTGGCTGTGGCCTTCAGGGTAGATATTATTTTTTTTTTATAGGTGGTCGATTCCCAAAGCAGATCACTGCAAGAATTTAGTGAGGAAGAAGGTATACTACCAAGACGAAAATATGGCACCATGTGTTTTTGTCTTTAGATACACATCGGCCTTAGTAAATTTAACAAAGTATAGTCTATTAAGATAGACTTTTTCGTTTTCCGAAGCCTCTTGAGGGTACTTGGCGTTCACTACGTAGTCCCAAGACCTTGCGTAGTCCTAGTCAATGATATTGAGGTTGTGTGATTTACGTTCAGCAGCCATACTGACGACATTAGGACAAGTGATGCTGTGATCGGGATCATCGGGTTAACCTGGATTTGTATACATCCCAACACACCAGAGATCAGTGACTTACAGTACTACCACGTACAAGATAATCAGATAAAAACAACATGAAATTTACAAACGGAATGTGTCCTGAGTTCGTTATGGAAAAAGAAATAACATGTAAATGATAGCCGTATCGATCGTACTTTCATCACTGTACTTGTATAATAATCGCATAGAAGAACAAAACAATAAAAGATAAAGACATAACATCAATAAATTATACCAGTAGATGTAACCTAATAATTTTGTGCCGACTGTGGTAAAAAACAATTGATTAATATTAACAAATGACTAGATCCAGGGCCAAAAGGAAGGGGGTAGTTTGAAATCGGTGGGGTGGCTTAAAACCAGTTTCAAATTACCCCCTGGGTAGCTTGAAACCGGTTTCAAATTACCCCCGGGGGTAGCTTGAAACTGGTTTCAAGTTACCCCCCACCCCCCGTACCCTGAAACCGGTTTCAAACTACCGGGGAGTAAGATTTGGAGGGGGTAATTTGACACCGCTACACCGGAGAGTATTTAAAGCCAAGATCCATAACTAAAGTTCTTGGAATCTTATTTAATGTTCTTAGATCTTTACAGTGGTTCCTTATTAAGATTCAATGAATAAGCTCTTTTTATTATTGGGTCCTTATCGAAGGGTATGTATTCACCTCTCGTCTGCTTCTTAGTTTGTTTATTTGTGTGCTTGTTTGTAAGCAACTTTACACAAAAACTATTGTACTTATTTTGACCAAACTTGATACTCATGTTGAGTATGACCAAAAGATAGATATGCAACATCTTAGATAAATTACATTAAAGTACAAAAACGCAGCTGTACTTTGAAAATGTTTTATATATATATATATATATATATATATATATATATATATATATACATATATATATATATACATATATATATATATATATATATATATATATATATATATATATATATATATATATATATATATATATATATATATATATATATATATATATATATATATATGTATATATATATATATATATATATATATATATATATATATATATATATATATATATATATATATATATATATATATATATATATAACTTAACGCAATAAAACTACCTGGCCAATTTCAACAAACCTTAGTGGACATGTGGGGATATGAGCTAAGGACAGATCCATAAGATTAAAAGAAAAATACATCGAAGTACAAGTACGCAGTAGAGTTAAGAGGAAAATAATTCTGCTCTCTTATGAGTGGCCCTCTAGGTTTACCTGTAAAGTGACTTCCCAGCAATAGCCTGTAATTTCTATGAAGAAATGTTGCTTACGACTGCCACTTAATACGTTGTGATTGTTATTGTAATTGCTTTTGAGAACTTGCAAGTTCGTTTACGCTTACACACTTGCATTACTCATTATTCCCAGTGAGAATTATAAGGTAATGAGTATGGAAAACGAAGATCTATGTATAATTCTGATAATTTTTGAGAGAGAGAGAGAGAGAGAGAGAGAGAGAGAGAGAGAGAGAGAGAGAGAGAGAGAGAGAGAGAGAGAGAGAATCAATTGAAAAATGCAGACAGAAAGATTGTTATAAACCTTATCCAGATGTAAGTTATACCGCACGTTTTTTACACTCGGCCATACACTGTAATGCTATTGCTTTTTTATCTCTCGCTCTCTCCTGCACTGATAATAAAAAAAAACTTTAAGCTTGCCATCGTATGTTTGATATTGTTTGAATTTTTGTGGCATTCTTGCTCTTAACTGGTTACATATAATCTCGTTATCTGTTGAATAAATTTAATCTGCATTTAAGCTGATAGAAAGTATTCCTAAATTGTTTCCATATTTTAATTTAAAGTCCTTTAAAATGACAACGTTGGATACAGGGGAAAGTAGTGATAATATGAATATGGGATAAGCTCCATGAACTTATAAATGACCGTGTTTTAATAGTATGTTGGAAACGTCCCTGACTTGCAATTCGTGGCTCGAGAGTAAGAGGCCTGCTCGAGACTCAAAGTTTCCAGTAATATAGGCTAGGGAAAGGGCCCGACTTGTAGGGCTACCTACTGAATTATCAGTAGTTATCGCCTGGCCTTCCATGGTCCTAGCCTTCGCGGAAAATGTACTTGTTTTCTAGGTTAATACCGCTCATGAGGTTAAAATTTTTAAAGGTATACAAGGGGTTGAATTTGTTTATTGCAAATATGTTTTTCTTTGTGATTAATGTTATGTTTTAAAGAAGTATTCTCTTTTGCTTGAACAAAATAAGATTATTAGAATTTAGAGTTTCACGAGATTGTCGTTTCTTGAGCCTACATGTATAAGTTAAATAATGAAAACCGAGAAGCTTGTTTCTATCGCCAATTGCTGTTTTATACATTGATAAGATTCCCAGTTATATCGAATTATGGTCCACAATTGAGCGTTTTATGGTTGTAGTGTGTGTGTGTGTGTGTGTGTGTGTGTGTGTCCGTCTGTCAGGATGCAAGTTTTGTCTTAGAAAAGACAGCTGGTGGGTTATCGCACTTACAGCCTTTCTCTTGAAAAAATTTGATTCGGGGTTTTATTAACCTACAGAGTTCTGCTAACTACGTAATACCATCTGCTGTGTAAATAGAGTATTGTTATTCAACCGCGCCGAACTATTTTCTCGGTTTAACGCCAGTGTATTTATTTATTTATTCTTTTTTTTTTTTTTTTTTGCGTTTATAGCGATCCGGTGTAGCAGGAAATTTTTCCCCCCTGACTGAAATTCCCCCCGGGAAAATTAGCCTAGGGTAGATTTCAACCTCCCCCCCTCCCGGAAAAGCAGCCCGGGCTGTTATCCCCCCCGGGGGAATTTCAGCCCTTAGATATTCCCCCCCCAAACTACCTAGCCCATTTCTCCTCCACCCTCCCTTACAGAGAAACTATTTTGATGAATTAAATAATCATAGGTAAGTTTGACAAAATATTAGGAATATATATATATATATATATATATATATATATATATATATATGTATATATATATATATATATATATATATATATATATATATATATATATATGTATATATATATATATATATATATATATATATATATATATATATATATGTATATATATATATATATATATATGTGTGTGTGTGTATATATATATATATGTGTGTGTATATATATATATATATATATGTGTGTGTGTATATATATATATATATATGTGTGTGTATATATATATATATATATATATATATATATATATATATATATACTGTATATATATATGTATATATATATATAGTGAAATCCTTACTCATCTTTCATACTGTCCAGCAAAAAATAAAACAAGTACACTTGGTGCTAAGAAGCACTATACATGAGAAAGGAGATGATACGAAATTCTGTTGTGTTACCAGAGATTATTAGCTTTTACACCTCACCAAGGATGGTGTCGACAGCTTTGACAAGATATGCCGAACATTGTACATGTGCTCGAAAAAAAAAAAAAGTTGTTGGCCATTATGTTTGTTTAACTTGCTGGATATGATGCGAGTAAATTCTAGGGTTTTATTGCATGGTTCCTTATCAGCTGAAAGAGAAATTTTCAAGTAAAGAAAGGCACATCTCAAAACAAATCACAAATTTATCATTTATTTTTTATACCCTAGGGTACATCTGTACCCCAAGGTAGCATACAGGCAAAGAAAAATAAGGGTAGCATTCTAGGGTTGAAAAGCAACTAAAAATAACGGAATTTTGGGGTTGTATTCATTAATTTATCCTTTTTTTCTTTGATTGTGGG
>NW_027168760.1:202500-220000 GCF_036898095.1 Palaemon carinicauda | reverse complement strand
TTGTGTGCATGCTATTTTTAAATTTACAGATTTGATTTTAAATAAGGATAACGGCTTGTGTGCATGCTATTTTTAAATTTACAGATTTGATTTAAAATAAGGATAACGGCTTGTGTGCATACTATTTTTAAATTGACAGATTTGATTTTAATAAAGAATAACGGGTTGTGTGCATGATATTTTAAACTGACATATTTGATTTTAATTAAGAATAACGGCTTGTGTGCATGCTATTTTTAAATTGACAGATTTTATTTTTAATAAGGATAACGGCTTGTGTGCATGCTATTTTTAAACTGACATATTTGATTTTAATTAAGAATAACGGGTTGTGTGCATGATATTTTTAAATTGACATATTTGATTTGAATAAAGAATAACGGCTTGTGTGCATGGTATTTTTAAATTGACATATTTGATTTCAATTAAGAATAATGGCTTGTGTGCATGATATTTTTAAATTGACAGATTTGATCTTAATTAAGAATAACGGCTTATGTGCATGATATTTTTAAATTGACATATTTGATTTGAATAAAGAATAACGGCTTGTGTGCATGCTATTTTCAAATTGACAGATTTGATTTTAAATAAGGATAACGGCTTGTGTGCATGCTATTTTTAAATTGACAGATTTGATTTTAAATAAGGATAACGGCTTGTGTGCATGCTATTTTCAAATTGACAGATTTGATTTTAAATAAGGATAACGGCTTGTGTGCATGCTATTTTCAAATTGACAGATTTGATTTTAAATAAGGATAACGGCTTGTGTGCATGCTATTTTCAAATTGACAGATTTGATTTTAAATAAGGATAACGGCTTGTGTGCATGCTATTTTCGAATTGACAGATTTGATTTTAAATAAGGATAACGGCTTGTGTGCATGCTATTTTTAAATTGACAGATTTGATTTTAAATAAGGATAACGGCTTGTGTGCATGCTATTTTTAAATTGACAGATTTGATTTTAAATAAGGATAAAGGTTTGTGTGCATGCTATTTTTAAATTGACAGGTTTGATTTTACATAAGGATAACGGCTTGTGTTCATGATATTTTTAAATTGATAGACTTGATTTTAAATAAGGATAACGGCTTGTGTGCATGATATTTTTAAATTGACAGACTTGATTTTAAATAAGGATAACGGCTTGTGTGCATGCTATTTTTAAATTGACAGATTTGATTTTAAATAAGGATAACGGCTTGTGTGCATGCTATTTTTAAATTGACAGATTTGATCTTAATTAAGGATAACGGCTTGTGTGCATGCTATTTTTAAATTGACAGATTTGATCTTAATTAAGGATAACGGCTTGTGTGCATGATATTTTTAAATTGACAGATTTGATCTTAAATAAGGATAACGGCTTGTGTGCATGCTATTTTTAAATTGACAGATTTGATTTTAAATAAGGATAACGGCTTGTGTGCATGCTATTTTTAAATTGACAGATTTGATTTTAAATAAGGATAACGGCTTGTGTGCATGCTATTTTTAAATTGACAGATTTGATTTTAAATAAGGATAACGGCTTGTGAGCATGCTATTTTTAAATTGACAGATTTGATCTTAATTAAGGATAACGGCTTGTGTGCATGCTATTTTTAAATTGACAGATTTGATCTTAATTAAGGATAACGGCTTGTGTGCATGCTATTTTTAAATTGACAGATTTGATCTTAATTAAGGATAACGGCTTGTGTGCATGCTATTTTTAAATTGACAGATTTGATCTTAATTAAGGATAACAGCTTGTGTGCATGATATTTTTAAATTGACAGATTTGATTTTAAATAAGGATAACGGCTTGTGTGCATGCTATTTTTAAATTGACAGATTTGAATTTAAATAAGGATAACGGCTTGTGTGCATGCTATTTTTAAATTGACAGATTTGATTTTAAATAAGGATAACGGCTTGTGTGCATGCTATTTTTAAATTGACAGATTTGATCTTAATTAAGGATAACGGCTTGTGTGCATGCTATTTTTAAATTGACAGATTTGATCTTGATTAAGGATAACGGCTTGTGTGCATGCTATTTTTAAATTGACAGATTTGATCTTAATTAAGGATAACGGCTTGTGTGCATGATATTTTTAAATTGACAGATTTGATTTTAAATAAGGATAACGGCTTGTGTGCATGCTATTTTTAAAATGATAGATTTGATTTTAAATAAGGATAACGGCTTGTGTGCATGCTATTTTTAAATTGACAGATTTGATCTTAATTAAGGATAACGGCTTGTGTGCATGCTATTTTTAAATTGACAGATTTGATCTTAATTAAGGATAACGGCTTGTGTGCATGCTATTTTTAAATTGACAGATTTGATCTTTATTAAGGATAACGGCTTGTGTGCATGATATTTTTAAATCGACAGATTTGATTTTAAATAAGGATAACGGCTTGTGTGCATGCTATTTTTAAATTGACAGATTTGATTTTAAATAAGGATAACGGCTTGTGTGCATGCAATTTTTAAATTGACAGATTTGATCTTAATTAAGGATAACGGCTTGTGTGCATGCTATTTTTAAATTGACAGATTTGATCTTAATTAAGGATAACGGCTTGTGTGCATGATATTTTTAAATTGACAGATTTGATTTTAAATAAGGATAACGGCTTGTGTGCATGCTATTTTTAAATTGACAGATTTGATTTTAAATAAGGATAACGGCTTGTGTGCATGCTATTTTTAAATTGACAGATTTGATCTTTATTAAGAATAACGGCTTGTGTGCATGCTATTTTTCAATTGACAGATTAGATTTTAAATAAGGATAACGGCTTATGTACATGCTATTTTTAAATTGACAGATTTGATTTTAAATAAGGATAACGGCTTGTGTGCATGCTATTTTTAAATTGACAGATTTGATCTTAATTAAGGATAACGGCTTGTGTGCATGCTATTTTTAAATTGACAGATTTGATTTTAAATAAGGATAAAGGCTTGTGTGCATGCTATTTTTAAATTGACAGATTTGATTTTAAATAAGGATAACGGCTTGTGTACATGCTATTTTTAAATTGACAGATTTGATTTTAAATAAGGATAACGGCTTGTGTGCATGCTATTTTTAAATTGACAGATTTGATTTTAAATAAGGATAACGGCTTGTGTGCATGCTATTTTTAAATTGACAGATTTGATTTTAAATAAGGATAACGGCTTGTGTGCATGCTATTTTTAAATTGACAGATTTGATTTTAATTATGAATAACGGGTTGTGTGCATGATACTTTTAAATTGACAGATTGGATCTTAATTAAGGATAACGGCTTGTGTGCATGATATTTTTAAATTGACAGATTTGATCTTAATTAAGGATAACGGCTTGTGTGCATTCTATTTTTAAATTGACAGATTTGATTTTAAATAAGGATAACGGCTTGTGTGCATGCTATTTTTAAATTGACAGATTTGATCTTAAATAAGGATAACGGCTTGTGTGCGTGCTATTTTTAAATTGACAGATTTGATTTTAAATAAGGATAACGGCTTGTGTGCGTGCTATTTTTAAATTGACAGATTTGATTTTAAATAAGGATAACGGCTTGTGTGCGTGCTATTTTTAAATTGACAGATTTGATTTTAAATAAGGATAACGGCTTGTGTGTATGCTATTTTTAAATTGACAGATTTGATTTTAAATAAGGATAACGGCTTGTGTGCATGCTATTTTCTAAATTGACAGATTTGATTTTAAATAAGGATAACGGCTTGTGTGCATGCTATTTTTAAATTGACAGATTTGATTTTAATTATGAATAACGGGTTGTGTGTATGATATTCTTAAATTGACAGATTTGATTCTAACTAAGAATAATGGCTTGTGAGCATGCTATTTTTAAATTGACAATTTGATTTTGATTAAGAATAACGGCATGTGTGCCTGATATCTTTAAATAAAGAAAGCTGTTGTGGTAGGCTATCCAACAGACTTAATGGAAAGCCACTTGCTAAAACTGCCCAACATTACTGCGGCAGAGAGAATGAGAAACAAGGCAGGCTTTCTTACCAAAGCCATCCTAGTTACCTTCAAGGGACTACATCCAAAAAGAGTTGACCTACGCACTTTTGGAAGCTTATTGGTCAACAAATACTACCCTGATCCCCTCAGATGCTATAAATGTCAGAGGTTTGGGTATCACATGGACCAAGGCCAAGCAAAGGTCCTAACCTGCGCAATCTGCATAGACAAGAAAGCTGCAGGAATACCGACAGTGGCAAAGTGTTCCAATTGCAAAAAAGGTCACACAGCAATGGCCCGGGGATGCCCTGAAAGGGTGGCAAGGGTTATTGCTGCCCTCCCCAAGTAAAAAAGGGACAAACCTAGAGGAAGAGTGGCTCCCAAACCTCTACCGAGGAGGAGGTTTTACACTCAGAAGGAGCTAAGCAAGCACTCCAGATCCCCATCCAGAGCTCCAAAACCTGCAACTTAGGGGCCAAAACCTATGCCCCGAACCATTTTCATCAGGACCACTGTCTTAAGAGAAAAACTCACAAATCTAGTCACATAGGCAGTGACTGGGAAACTCAATGCAAAAGCTATTGCAGCTAGCATTGAACAAGTCCTGATGGACTTCGCCTCCAAGACAAAGTCCTCCCAACCCCCCTCTCATGCTATCCAGGAGATCACCTCTCATTCTTCACCAACCACACCTACCATTCCATCACCTCAATCACCTGTACCTTCCACATCCACCGCACCAGATCCCACCCTTATCATCCAAATCATCCCATCTACCACCCCTTCATCCACTCTCATACCCCATCCACCTCATCCACTTCATCCGCTGAGGTCAAGGCAATTGCCTTTGCCCGTAGGGACCCAAGACAGTACTCTTCAACATACAACCAGGTGTAAGAGTTCTTAATTGGAACTCAGCCGGAGTAAGATCGAAAATGTCCTCCCCGATTACAGTATGCAAAACCGAGGATATAGACTTAATCCTGCTACAAGAAACCAACTTAATAGCAGGAAGGAAAATCAAAATACCAGGTTACAATGCCTACACAACACCACAGATAGGCACAGACAAAGGCCTAGCCACACTAGTTAAGACAAGCATACCAACAACAAGGTTACACAACCCCATCCCTTGCGGTATCAACATAGAGACACTAGCAGTAACAATAACACTACTGAATCAAAAAATTGACATATACAACATATACAGGAAAGTAAACAGGGAGGACACAGGAGCGATACAGCTGCCACAACTCTTTGTCCACGCAGAAAGAACACCATCAATTATCTGTGGGGATTTTAATGCACACCACCCTATTTTATCATCCCTATCAATGACAAACCCCTCTGGAGAACACATAGCCTTCGCCCTAGAGGAATTTGAAGGAATCACCCTCCTAAACACAGGGCATCCAACACACTTAAGAGGAGGCACACTGGATCTGACTTTTATCACAACAGCAATAAGACATCTAACCAAGTGGCAAGTACACTCAACCCTGATTAGTGATCACTTTGCTACAGTAACAGAATTGGAGATGCAACAACTACCTCCTAATCCACCACCTCCACCAAGATAGAATCAGGAACTAGCAGACTGGGTCTGCTTTCGACTAGCCATAGAGGAATGGGCAGTTAGCTACGTTCCTCCAGAGGACATAGATCAGCTAGAAAAAGACCTGGTTGAGGCCTTTCACAATGCAGCCAACAGAGCTATGCCACTAAAAGCAATAGGATGTAACTACACATACAGGGACTCCTGGTACTACTGCCCAGAAGTCAGAAGGTTTAAAACCAGACTAAACAGTCCCAAAAATATACAGAAGATGATCCACAGTAGAAAACGAGCGCTACTGCAAACAGTCAAAACTGAAACAAATCTAAGAATCCATGAAATCAGAATTGAAAAATGGATGGATTGGTGTTCAAGCCTGTCAGGGTACACTACTCTAACTGAGCTTTGGAAATGGCTACACAGAGTAGCCGGAAAAAAGAGGAAGACTCCAGTTGCCATACACCCACACCCACAAGAGGAGGCTGAAAGAATTGCAACATCCTTTGCAAAGAGGACACTGTCAACCAATTTTTCCCCTGAAACCAGAATGCAACAAGAGCAACTGGCGCTAACCATGTGGGAAGAGATCAACACAGCTTGCCTACAGCAGGATGTCACAGACACCCCATACATAGTTGAGGAACTACGAGCAGTATAAAAAACAGGGAAGGATACTGCACCTGGAGCTGACAAGATCACCTACACAATGATCAAACACATGGGTCCAGCAGGTGAAACTGCATTCCTAAGGTTGTTAAACAAACTCACATTGAGCACACAAGGCCTCAAGCCTGGAGACAGCTAGATACGCAAGCAATCCCAAAGCCAAAGGATCCAGGAAATCATAGGCCAATAGCCTTAGTATCCTGTATGAAAAAAAAAAGAAAAAAAAAACAGGAGAAAAAATGGTCCCAAACAGGATAAAATACAAAATTGGCCCCTAAACAAGCAGCTATATGCATATCAGGAGGGAAATGGTCCCTCTGAATGCATCACAGATGTATTAATCTGCATAAAACAAATCAAGGCAACAATAGTCTTCATAGACTTTGAAAAAGCCTTCGAGCTAGCAAGTCCGGTAGCAATGCTGCAATCAGTAGTTAAAAAAAGGAGTCAAAGGACACCTACTAGCATGGACTAAAAACTATGTGCTAGGAAGGCAAGCCAGAGTCAAATTCCAAGGACTGATTTCCACCTATCATGGATTGGAAAATGGCACGCCGTAAGGAGGAATTCTCAGCCAACTACTATTCAACATCCTCATGGAAAATATAGCCTCACTCCAGCTCCCTGAAGGAGTAGACATATTTATCTATGCAGATGATGTATGTGTAATAGCCACAAATCCAATGAGCTTAGACTAAAAATAAACATTGACAAAACAAAAGCAATGTCAATTAAAGCCCCAAACCCCTTACAACCACTCACAGTAGGAATGGAGCCCCTAGAATGGGTGGACATATACACATACCTGGGAGTAATAATAGACAAACAGCTCACTTTCAGAGATGAAATAAAATTTCTCAAGGAAAGAACAAATGCTAGAAATGCAGCAATGAGGTATATGTGCAGTCTCAATGATGGAGCAAATGAGCATGTCCAAAAGAAATATTATCTAACCTGTTCGATCAATAGTGGAATATGCTTCCCCAACACTCACTGGGCTAACGGATATACAAAAAGCCACAATAGAAGTGATTCAAAACAATGTCATGGGGCTCATGTTAGGCGCCCCAATATGGACAAGACTGTGCAACCTAAGGTTGGAAATAGGACTACCAACCCTTGAGGACAGAATTGCACTAAGAAATGCAATCTTAGTTGCAAAGATGCTCCTGTCAAGCAGAGACTCAATCACCAAAAAGAGAGTAAGAGAGGAACTATCAAAACATCCTGAAGTGCAACCCCCAAGCTCTTATGGCAAAGACCATAGTAATAACATTAAGAGACTTGGCCTAATAGAAATAATCCTACAGCTAAACCCTGACACAGCACAGGGTATACAAAACATTCCATCATGGAAAAAGCAAGTAGCTAAATTCAACTATACCAAGCTCCCAAGGGCAAAAGAAAACTGCACAATATAGGAACTTAGAGACCCAGCAGAAGCAGCTATACACTCTGTAGAGACAATAGGGGCACAGATCTACTATACAGATGGTACAGTAGATCCTGGAACCCAAACAGCGGGAGCTGCAGTTCACTCTTGCAATTTCACAGCTTGCTGGAGAACATCTAATAATGTCTCCACCCTGCAGACATTGCTTGTTGCAATACAACAAGCACTTAAGTACTCTATTGAAAATGAGGAGGGACCAGTAGTCATTCATACTGATTTACGATCCTAAATGCAAGCCCTACAACAGGACAAAAACAAAGAAAACAAGTCCCTGATAGCTGATATTAAAACCCTCTTATATCAGCATAATGAAAGGAATAGACTAGTAACACTAAACTGGGTCCCCAGTCACATCGGGATACCAGGGAATGAAAAGGCTGATGAGCTAGCCAAAAGCATCAGATGCATTCATAATGTACAGGTGCCCATACAGCCTGCACTGCAACAAATTAAAAGCGAAATAAAGACACAGCTCAAGGACAACCTAATTAAGGAACTACAAATGAGGATAGAGAATGGGTCTCCCTCTGCCACATGGTACAAATGGGCCACGGAGCTAGAACCTCCACCAATAGACAGATATACCCCAAGGAAACAGACTGTATGTATACACAGGCTCTGGCTGAGATACAAAGCAAACTGGGAAATCATAGACGACATCCAGAGACCGTGTGATCACTGTGATGTCACACCACAACACGCCCTCATGCACTATTTACTAGAATGCAGAGAAACAGCACAGCTGCGGGGTGATATGCTAGTAGACACCAACTCACCACAGGCCGGGAAAGTGGCGGCCACACTGGCAAAGGCAATTGTCGAAAGCATAGGCACACACACGCTGTTGCTTTCAAGACTACCTCCAACAAGGTAAAGACCTCAAATTCTCATCGCACCATCTCATCCCCTCATTGTAAGGCCCTATTCACATCATCTTCTGTACCTTCTAAACTAATCTACCACTAAAAATATCTCCACAGGGACCTTAGGGAGTAAAGGGTTAGATAACCCCACCTGCATCCTTTTTTCTACTATTCAAAGGCCTTACACCCCCAACTTTCAATCTACCACTATCCGTGAAATGATGGCCCTCTACCACTACCACCATCATCCTTACCCTGTCCACAACTTTCTCTACCACTAAAAACCTTTCAAATTTCCATTGTGATAACCCACCTTATATTTATACAGGTTTCCTATGGGCCGACCAAGGGAAAGGCCCGTGCCATTTTCGCGTTACGAAGTATAGCGAAAAGTAATTGTCCTAACGACATGTAAGCAGATCTTAGTGTCTTCTTACTTAAGTTCAGTTGTTATGTAGGCAGTGGCCAATGAGATTTTAGTGTTGGGTGAAACTTATTCGAGGTATTGAGTAAGTGGTCACTTTCTAGCGCACGCTAGCCCGAGCAAGTCGAATTTATTAGCCAGGACGCCAGGCAGGGTCAAATACAGTTTCAGATGTGAGTAGTGTTTTCACGCTATCAATCAGAATGCTGAAACAGTTTCAAGAAGTGATGAACATTCTATTATCCGATTTCCAGCAGAATACTCAAAAAGTATCCGCACCTCATTAAAGTATGATGGAAAACCATTTGAATGAGCATCGTGTTACTTTGAGGAAACCGATACGAAAATGTTAGCAGTAGATGCGATTGTTTATCAACTTGGAGGACAAGGAACATCTAAAACTGATGCAGAACCGAGTTAGTACGCAAAGAGCAGCATCGCCGAAAGTATCAAGCTAGTTAAAGATCGAAGGAAAGTCTTTGGATTCATATCAACTTTGATGGAAGAGGCCTAGAGCTCAATGAAGGCCAAGAAGGGACATTGGAGCAGGGAATGTACCAAGAAAGACTTCGAAAAGATAAGTGAACACATAGCTGTTTTTATTTTGTATACTTTGCAGTTAGTACAAGGAAATTGGAACTTTTGTTTTTTTCAAATCACCTTTTGGTTGTTCTTATTCACAATACATTGAACAGAATTAGATTGGGTCCGGTAAGAGAGTCATTAATGTCTAAAAGGGCGATTACAAAATTCCATTTCTAAACCGTTACTATGGTTGTTGGATTTGGTAACAAATAGGTCAGAGAGGGATGAATCGGAATTCATTAAAAGTTTAGAGCTTCATAGAAAGATAATGGGTGACACTGGTATCTGAGAAACTAAGAAATAATTACTTTGACGGTGGCCTAGAATGGAAATGGTAAAGAAAGGCTGGTTTTGTATTACAAACTTTTTAAGGATTTAATATTTACTTTGTCTACAGTCTGCTTATCGCATACAAACCTATCAATATCTTTCTCATTGGAGAAAAAATGTAAAAAAAATTTATGATGGATCATCTCGAAGATATTTTTGAGAGCGGTGGTACATCTTCACCAAAGTTCTTTAAAAGTCTGTTAGATATTGGAGATCGGTAGTAGGTTGGCCAGGGCACCAGCCGCCCGTTGAGATACTACCACTAGAGAGGTTTTGGATCCTTTGACTGGCCAGACAGTATTGCATTGGACCCCTCTCTCTAGTCACGGCTTATTTTTTCTTTGCCTACACTTACACGGAATAGTCTGGCCTATTCTTTACATATTCTCGTCTTTCCTCATACATCTGACAACAATGAGATACTTAAAACTTCTTCACCAAGGGGTTAATTACTGCATTGCAATTTGTTCAGTGTACTTTCCTCTTGGTAAGGGTAGAAGAGACTCTTTAGCTATGGTAAGCAGCTCTTCTAGGAGAAGGACACTCCAAAATTAAACCATTGTCCTCTAGTCTTGGGTAGTGCCATAGCCTCTGTACCATGGTCTTCCACTGTCTTGGGTTAGAGTTCTCTTGCTTGAGGGTACACTCGGGCACACTGTTCTATCTTATTTTTTTTTCTTCCTCTTGTTTTTTTGAAATGGTGTGTTGGGCAGGCTTAATAGAAGGGCCATGGATGTCTGGTGGTTTATCAAGAGGTTGTCTTTTCCTTTTTCTGATTTTTTCTTCTCAAAACCATCCTTACTGTCCTCCCTTCAGTTGAAGTGGCTATCCTGGAGGGTATTTAGCTTTGCATGGTGTATCGGCTCCTCCATGTTGACCAGTTTTTCCGACTTTTTACTATAGTCTATGGATATCATCAATCACTTTTATTATTATTCTGTACATATTGTTTTTGTTTTAATTCTTGTTAATCTAGTTTTCAAGTATGATGTCTCTTTTTTATTTCTATTAATTCTTATGCTGTCTGGAGACATTGAGCGAAATCCGGGACCAGTACGTCCTAGATTTCGTCAATGTCATCTTCTGTATTGCAATATTCGTGGTCTTCATGCAAATATCCGAGACCTTACAGTTGCGTCCAGACAGTATGATATTCTTTTGTGCTCAGAAACTTTGGTTTCTAATATGAGGCACTCATCTGAGCTCCTTATAACTGGTTTTAAGAAGCCAATAATGCTGAAACGTGATTCTATTCCTAGGGCCAGGGGAATGGCGGTGTATATTAGGACCGAGTACCCTGCTTCTCATAAGTCCTGCTATCAATGTGGATGTCATGAGATTCAGGTAATATAAGTTTGTGGGAGGCATAACAATTTTTATTTGTGTTCGATCTACCGGAATCCAGACATGGATGATTCTATCTTCGATTGTCTTCTTACCATTATGGCTAAGATACAAGAAGATGATAGAAAGGCTTCTTTTGTCTTTGTTGGTGATTTTAATGCTCACCATAGGGAGTGGTTGAGTTCTATCTCTCCTACCGATCGCCATGGCTTAAGAGCTTTAGACTTTGCCTCGGAATCAGGCTGTGAGCAAATCATAAATGAAGCTACTCACAGGTCTGGTAATTGCTTGGACCTCGTATACACTGACTCCCCTGGCGTTATAACTAGTAAGGTTGGTTCTCCAGTCGGGACTTCTGATCATGCCTTGATTTCATTATTAGTGAAGATTGAGCAGCCTGTCCCTGATATATCATATTCTTGTAAAATTTATATGAAATCCCAAGCAGACTGGAATGGGATTTTGCATGATCTTTTGTGCTTGAATTGGTCACAATTATATAATAGTGTAGATCCTGTTGTCCCTTTGAATGAGAATCTAGTCAACATAATTGATAGGCGTATCCCTTCTCGTGTGCTAAGGTACCGAATGAAGGACAAACCGTGGTTCAATGATGATTGTAGACGTGCTTATTTGGAGAAGCAGGAGGCCTATCACCTTTGGAAGGGTAACAGATCAGATTTGACCTGGAACAACTATACTCAGCTTCGAGCTTTTGCTCAGAGAGTTTATGCCTCAACTGAAAAGGAGTACAATTTAATCATAAAAGAAACCCTCTCTGGTACAACTCAGGAACATAAATGGTGGTCTACCCTTAAATCTGCACTCTTTGGTGTAGATGCAATAGTTCCTCCTTTACTTAAACCAGATGGCTCAGTCACTCACTGTCCAAAGGAAAAGGCAACCCTTTTGGCTGATGTTTTTGACAGTAAACAGAGTAATGAAAAACTTGAACTTCCTCATTCCTGTTTTCCTGAGGCTAAACTAACTAGTTTAGCTTTTCGATCTCGTGAGATTAAAGCTCTGTTGATAGACCTTGATGCTTATGGAGGTGTAGACCCTAATGGTATTTTTCCTTTGTTTTTTATAAAGACAGCAGATTTCTTAGCTCCAAAGTTATGTTATTTTACGCAAGTTAGCAAGAAGAGGAGCTTTTAGCACTTGTTGGAGAATTGGTAATGTTACTCCTCTATGTAAATGTGTTTGTGGTAGCTCAAGTCCCACTGATTACCGCCCAATTTCCATAACTCCCATATTATCTAAAGTTTTTGAACGTCTTCTGGCAAAACGTCTTAATAGGTTTGCTGAAGGTAATCATCTATTCCCTAGTTTGCAATTTGGTTTTCGGAAAGGCCTTGGAGCATGTGATGCCCTTCTTACTATCTCCGATGCAGTACAGAAATCCCTTGATTGTGGTCGGGAAGTTCGTATGATTGGCCTTGATTTTAGTGCTGCCTTTGACCGTGTTAATCATGGGGCCCTTGTTTTCAAACTGAAACAGTTGGGAGTGGGTGGGTCGTTTCTTAGCATTATTATTGATTTTTTAAGTAGTAGATCTCAAAGAGTTGTTGTTGATGGGCACCATAGTGAGTATAGGAATGTGATATCCGGTGTTCCACAGGGTAGTGTTCTTGGCCCATTACTTTTCATACTATATACACATGACATGTGGTTTGGCCTAGAAAATAAGCTTGTTGCATATGCAGATGATGCTACTCTCTTTGCATCAATTCCATCCCCTGAATGTAGATCTGGGGTTGGTGAATCCCTTAATAGAGATTTAGCTAAAATTAGTGCATGGTGCAAATTATGGGGTATGAAGTTGAATCCTAACAAAACTCAAAGTATGATTGTAAGTAGGTCAAGAACGGTGGCTCCTCAACATCCGGATCTCAGTATTGATAATGTTTCTTTAAATTTGTATGACTCTTTCAAAATTTTAGGCGTGATTCTTGACAGCAAATTTACTTTTGAGAAACATATAAGGTCTGTGTCTTCTTCAATTGCACAAAAAATTGGCTTATTGAGAAAGTCTTTCAAGATATTCGGTGATCAAACTATTCTGAAGAAGTGTTTTAATTCTTTTATTCTACCTTGTTTTGAGTATTGTTCTCCTGTCTGGTCTTCAGCTGCTGATTCTCATCTTAATTTGTTGGACAGAAACTTACGGTCTATTAAATTTCTTATTCCTGATCTAGATATTAATCTCTGGCACCGTCGATCAATTAGTTCATTATGCATGCTGCATAAGATTTTTCATAACTCTGACCATCCTTTACATTCAGATCTCCCTGGACAATTCTATCCTGTTCGTAATACTAGGCAGGCAGTTAATTCTAATAGCCAGGCCTTCTCCATCATAAGACTCAATACTATGCAGTACTCTAGAAGTTTTATTCCAGCTGTTACCAAGTTGTGGAATGATCTTCCTAATCGGGTTGTTGAATCAGTAGAACTTCAAAAGTTCAAAGTTGGAGCAAATGCTTTTTTGTTGACCAGGCGGACATGAGTCTTTTTATAGTTTATATATGACATATTTGTTGTTGACGTTGTTAATAGTTTATATATGATATATCTCTTTTGACATTACTTTTTTTAGAATGATTTATTGTTAATTTGTTCTCTTCAGTTATTTATTTCCTTATTTCCTTTCCTCACTGGGCTATTTTTCCCTATTGGAGCCCCTGGGCTTATAGCATCTTGCTTTTCCAATTAGGGTTGTAGCTTGGATAGTAATAATAATAATAATAATAATCTAGGTTAGTGGAGATTGAAGTCTTTTTAGATGATGGCATAGCAGCGGATGGTTGTTTTGAAGGGGCATTGGATGCTAGCTATTTGCTTTAAAAGCTTCCTCAAGATTTGAATTTATTTACAAGAAAGTGTAATTGGGTTTCAGACTGAATTGTATTTGGAAAGGTTTACAGTGGACAAATACTGAAGGCAAATTTCGTAACTGTAAGGATAAAACATGTCGTTAAAGACCTTGTTTAGATGCCAAACCTTCTGAATTAATAAAAACGCTATTTTTACAAATATCTTTTGGACAGAATTGTGTGTTACATAATTTCCACGAAATTTGTTGTGAGAGGTATTGTTAAAATGAACATAATGGGGAAATATCAGATGCTCTGGTTGAGATAAAGTTTTGACGCAGAAATTCATTCTTTTTATTTTTTAATGGTTGTTACTTTAACTCTATATTTGCATCAGACTTATTTAATCTATTACTATTGTGACGCCTCAGATATAGGGAGTTTATCACTATATTGTGATGCCTCAGATGTAGGCAGTTTATCATTATATTGTGACGCCTCAGATGTAGGCAGTCTATTACTATATTGTGACGCCTCAGATATAGGCAGTTTATCACTATATTGTGACGCCTCAGATGTAGGCAGTTTATCATTATATTGTGACGCCTCAGATGTAGGTAGTCTATTACTATATCGTGACGCCTCAGATGTAGGGAATTTATCACTATATTGTGACGCCTTAGATATAGGCACTATTGCAAAGCCTCAGATGTAGGCAAATTTATCACTATATTGCGACGCCTCATAGGAAATTTACCGATATATTGCGACGCTTCAGACATAGGAAATTTACCGCTATATTTTGACTCCTCAGATTTAATTAATCATTATATTGTGACGCCTCTAGTATAGGGAAATTTATTGCTAAGTTGTGACACCTCAGTAGTAAGGTTTGAGTCATTTTGAAGTTTTTAGCGATGAATATAGTGAAATTTCTTATTCATGAAAACTGTGGTTGGAATCTGGACAGCAAATGAATCTTTAAAATTAAACATGAAGGGAGCAGGAGGCAGTCGACAGAATTATGTAAAGTACTTTGACAATGTTTGAACGTTGTTCCAGATAACAAAAATTTTTCGATATTAACGCAAGTAGGTAGCAAAAAGCCAGATTTAGAAATCATAGAAAACCAAAGATTTTAAACTTGTACTGAATACACTGTTCAGGTCATCAATGTATTTAGCCCAGAAAGAGTTCAAAAGAGAGGATTTTTTAAACTGTTGTCAACTAACATGGATGAATGGTCAATTCTTGCTTACATTTTTTTCAGAGTTATGGACTTGTGAGAGTTATTCATTCTTTCGACTGTTTTGCTACTTTTAAAAATATGTTGAGGTTTATAATCTTGAATATTGGTGTCCAGGTACAGAGGAAATTGATGCTTTAACTTGAGGTTTGGCAAGAAATAAAAGTGGTTAATGTCTCGATTTAGCTTTTTACCAAAGGTTATTAATAAAATGGAGGTAAAAATTCTTCACTTCAAGTTGAATATTCCAGAGTGAAAGTTCTCTCCATCTTGACTTTTGATATTATCGAGGGAAACTTTATTGTTAAATTTTATGAGTTTATGTAACAAAGGTTTATTAGACACGGCAAAGATGAAAAAGAAAAAAAAAATGGAAAATTTTCGCTGATATTTAACTTCGATATAGAAGGTCAAGTTTTTTTTTTTAAATTATAAGTATGTGTACACTGATTTATTTTTGGAATCTGCTTTCCAGGATCGTGAATGCAATGAAATGCCAGCAGTTGTCTTTGACAGTGGCATCTAATTTGGACAGGAAATTGGGGGACCTCAGTTGTCATGGGCATCTTCTATCATCGATGAATGACAGCACCGACAGGGCCTACAAACTTGTCTTCCAACAAAGAGAAACTTACAATAATGGTCACGACCAAAGCGAAATGCCAGTGCATGTTGCTTTATTTATCACGCTTTTATTAGATTCCGGTGCTTTAGTAATCTACAGTGATCAAACTATTTATGCCATAAAGCGGCTGCATGAAATGAGATGTTACATAGATCCAACGGGAAATTCATTTGTTAAATCTTTGCAAGCACATGTGAAGCAGTTAACTGGTAGATCGGTGCATACAAAGCATCTTTTTTATAATCAGGTGTTGCAGAATCTGCGCGGTTTATATTTTCCTATATTGAAAAACTTCTTTATTATTTTGATAGATTATTAAATGTTTATCTGAAATTTGGGGAATTAAGTTTATTGTAATTTGAAGATTTCTTTATTGAACAGGAAAAAATGAAAAATCTCCAATACTGTGAAGTTTTAGTTTGATATCAGAAGTTGTCACAAATGCTTTTCTATATTTGATGTATTTTGCATGATGTATTTTGTATGATGTAGAGGAAGCTGGAATGATTTTGTCCTTTGGTCGATATATCTTTAAGAAGTTTTAAAAGCTCCTGTATTTCCGAATAGGTTAAAGTAAAGTGAAGCACTGTGGTAATGTAACCAAACAGAATTTTTTGTTAAAAACTGTGGCTACAAGTTCAAACATTGCAAACGATAAGGTCAATGATAGGTGTCTCCATAGACATGAGCGTTGGTAGTCTGTTACAAGTAAAGATATTTATCAAGGATTTCAAAAAGAGGTTAAATGTGTAAATAATTCAATCAGAACCTTTATTTCTTTCTCTCCATTTCTTTCCTTCTCTCCCTTTCTTTGGTATTATCTAGGGTCAACCGGCACGGTGCCCTGTAATGCAATTTCATGTTTTATTATGTTTATACCTGTAGATAATACAGAGTGAAGAGAGGACTAGAATTTTTTCGCGTTACGAAGTATAGCGAAAAATAATTGTCCTAACGACATGTAAGCAGATTTTAGTGTCTTGTTACTCAAGTTCAGTTGTTCTGTAGGCAGTGGCCAATGAGAATTTAGTGTTGGGTGAAACGTATTCGATGTTTGAAGAGGTCCTTATTCCTTATTTTTCCTTATTTTTTGTTTGGGTTCCCCCATGTCCCTCAGTGTGAGGCACCTCGTTGAGTAAGAGGTCACTTTCTAGCGCACGCTAGCCCGAGCAAGTCGAATTTATAATTATCTTAATTATTATTCATTAGTAGTAAAAGAGTGAGGTTCCACCACTCAAATTTGGCGTACTCTGCATTATTGCCGTGGATACACAGGTTTCCATAGTTTTTCAAAACTTTATATTGTTTATCTATGGTTTTTCCTGGGCGGCAGAGGAGGCTTATATGTTAATTTGAGTTTGTTAATTTCGTTTTAAATATGCAATGTTATATCAGTACAGAAGTTTGTAGAAGTTATTATAATATGTAATGTTATATCTATATTGTTTTTTAAAAGTATGATTCATTGGAAAAAATAAACCTGGCGTCAACCGGCACGCTGCGCTGTAATGCAATTTCATGTTTTATTATGTTTATACCTGTAGATAATAAGAGAGGACGAAGAGTTGGCTGTAATACTCCACGAACGAACGAACTTTTAAAT
>NW_027168760.1:182500-190000 GCF_036898095.1 Palaemon carinicauda | reverse complement strand
ATATATATATATATATATATATATACATATATATATATATATATATATATATATATATGTATGTATATATATATGTGTATATATATATATATATATATATATATATATATATATATATATATATATATATATATGTGTGTGTGTGTGTGTGTGTGTGTGTGTGTGTGTACCCGGACACTTGTTCTTCATTATATAGGGGAAATTTGTTTTCTCTTACGGTTGCATTATAATTAACTGAAAAAAAATAATGATTACGACAATATTCTTCAAGAAAAGGAAGGAAAGCTTCTGAAATTAGCGAGAAATAATAAAAGCGAAGACGCTACCAAAAACTTAATCGCATCTCCTGGTGGTAACTCGTAAATATTGAGTCGATTGGCCTCTTGAAGGGAACGATTACGAATATTAAAATAAAAATGCCCTCACGCAAATTAGATGTTGCTAAGAAATTTACGATTTGACCTCTATTTCTTTTGTGACGCTCATAAATCATTTATTTCTTTAAGAGGCGCTAGGTAGTTTCAAGAGAGATGCGCCGATGAACCCCGTAAGTGTGAAAGAAACTACATCATTCCTGAAATATTTCTTTGTACGCACAAATATTGCAATGAGGCTTTATGCGAAGACCTGTCTGTCCACATGACAAGGTGTGTGTAAGAGAGAGAGAGAGAGAGAGAGAGAGAGAGAGAGAGAGAGAGAGAGAGAGAGAGAGAGAGAGAGAGAGAGAGAGAATGTATTAGTCTAGAAACATTGTTATGGTCCCATCCCCAAAGCAACTGTTATCATAATTGCCGTTAGATGGCGTGCCAATCTTCCAGAGGGGAATATGTCTCTTAGTTTCTTCTTTAAATGTAGCAGAAATAATTGTGTACATAACAGTTGCAAATAGATTGTGTGAACATGGTATATTATTATTTTCACTTCTGTTTTGTTAAGCATAATCCGGTTTATACATTTTAAATGTGTTCTGAGAATAAGTTTTCATCTAAATTCAATGTTATCGTTAATTATTATTACTATCAAAATGGTAGTATGTATACTTTTGAGGCAGAGTTTTATCATAAAATCCTTGCAGAAGGTTTGATAAAGAGGCTCTCTCTCTCTCTCCTCTCTCTCTCTCTCTCTCTCTCTCTCTCTCTCTCTCTCTCGCCTATGTTACTCATGTAAAACCAGTCCAATTTTCAGCTATGATTTATCCACCGGTTCTGGTTTATCGAGGTGTGTTTTTTATATAGAAATATTCATCTTATTTTATGAACATATCTTACAGAACAGTTTATTTATAAATCACTTCAAAGTGTAGAATTCCAATAGTAGCTAACTAAACCTGTTATGTTCCCGGACATTCTATACACTTTCAAATAAGCTACCCATTAAATGTTGACCGACGTATACCAATCCTTCAAAGTTGTACTTTCAATTAAGTTCATTTGATACCTCGCCAATTATGGCATTTTTTGTTTCGCCTGTATCATTCTCCTTCCAAATGTCTCTTGCGTCCAAGTCCGAGCACTTATTTTGTTTTCTAACTTCTTCAAAAATCTTAGGTTTGTTTTGGTTTTCTGAATATTACATTATATTCTTCCACATTTTACTATTACTATAGTTTTTCCTTCAACTGCCACTTTCATATTTCTTATCACAAATTTGTAGCAAATTTGGTATTTCAAAATATATAGGTTATTTTTTTTATTACAGATTTGTTTGTAATTTCTTATTACAAACTTGTAAGTTATTTCTTACTACAGATTTGTTGGTAATTTCTTATTATAAATTTGTAGATTATTTCGTATTACAAAATTGTGGGTAAATTCTTATTACAAATTTCAAGGTAATTTCTTAAAGCAAATTAGTTGACAATTTCTTATTATAACTTTGTAGTTATCATTTATGATATTTTTTAAGATCATTAATTTTCTTTTAATCCGATATTTTTTACATTTATTCAAAGTGCTTCGTTTTTTATGAGAAACTTCTTACATATTTTACCGAACACTTATTTTTCCTCTTTTTTTCTTATTTTCGTCATTGCCACATTTTTGGGAACAGTGCAACTTAGGATGCCTATCTTTCCTCATAAGTCTCTCACCGAAATTGAGGCCAGATTACTGGGGTTTGGGTCGTAAATTTCGTTTTTCACTCTTCCCGCTCGTCTGAGGGGAGCACAGGACATCGAGGGAAAAGAGGGGAAGCCGCCCTTAAAGTGGGGCAACCCAGAGTACTTTCCCGGTCCTCAGGAGTACCCTCACGTGCGTCTTTTTCGCCCACCAGAGATCCCTCGTGCGCTGCCCGCCCCAGCTTCTTAATGTTAACAATACAATCTTGGCGACAATGGTTTTCAAGCAGATTTGGACATTGTGTGATGATGAAGATAGGGCACGTATCCCCCTCACCCACCTACCCCCAAGGTTTATAGACCCCCTCCCTCCCCCCCTCCCTAGGCCTTCTTCATACGAAAGCCTTGTGGAGAGGTTGGAGGGATGGGTTTATTTCGAAGGGAGGGGGGGTTGTGTCGTGTGAGAGGTAGGAGAGGTTGGTTAAGCCCCCTTCCCTTGCCCCCTTTTTTGCCCCTCTTACGCCCCTCTCTTCTCTCTCCTCTACCAATCCTCTTCCCCTCTGGTTCCTAATCGAGATAATTTCGATTTGAGAAGTGATTGGATGTAAAAGGAGAACCATTTTTATGGATTTCTCTTTGGAAATCATCGTCCCATTATATCATCTCGTTGTCGCTCTTTGATGCTTTTATACTTATTATTATTTTATTATTGTTTAGCAGGTTTTTGTATTTTGGGGAAAATATGGAAAAAAATTCTCTAGGAATTGTTAAAGGAGACAGTGACTTATTTAATCTTAACTATTGTTTACTTAATTTCAATGTCTAATTAAGTCCAGTTTGTTTATTGTTATTGAAAATTAATAGATGTAGTTTCTGCCCTTTACTTAACTGGCGTAAACATATGAAAATCAAAGAGCAAATCCAATTTATTCATTATTATTGAAAATTAATTAATGTAGTTTCTACCCTTTATTTTAGCGGTGTAAATCAATGGAAATCCAATGTCCTTTCTGCTATCATGTTCTCCTTCTTTTCTGCTTTTTATCTTCTTTAGATGAATAGAAGGGAGTGGGGGAGCGTCTCTCATGATGAAAAAAGAGGAAGAGGGGAGACAAGAAAGGAAGGGGGAAGAGGGAAAGGAAGATAGAAAGGGGAAGAAGGGAAGGAAGATAGAAAGGGGAAGAGGTGAGCGAGGGGGACTTTCATTCGCCGGCTACAGAAACAATACAATCTATTAGTGCCATAAATCTGCCATGGATGAATATCAGTCCGCCAATCAGAAGCCGAGAAAATATTAAATCTCGTTTTATAAGAAAGGAGTGGGTGCACGGACCTCCACCCTCTCTCCCTGGAAGCTCTGGCAGGGGGAAAATGATCTCTAGGAACCCCCTTCTTAAGGCTGGAATTGGCTTCGCGATCAGCGTTGCAAGCGGAACGCTGTACACTTTGTAAATTTTGGGGGTCATGACAGACACGAAATGAAAGGAAACTTAAATTGCCCGCTGCCCGGTCTCCAATAAACTTCCTGCGATGACCAATTTTAGGCGATCTCCTCCAGGAGGAGATAAGGAAGCCCTAGCCCTTATGGTCCCAGCCCTCTTGGGTGCACTAGACAAAATGGCGTGATATTTTATGGACACATTACTATAGTAAAACCAATCTGAAAAAATTTCTGACTCACTGTATAACGCAAGGTCTATAGATTAAGGAGGTTTTCTCAACCCCGACCAAAAATATGAGTCTTCTGCGCAGGTACAGACTGTGACGTAGGCAGGACCTATAGGTGCGGCCAAGGTCATAGACTAGATTCACCCAAGCATACCAAAGGTCGATCACCCCTTGACCGGGCAGTTGTTTACAAACAAACGTGGTGTACACTTCCGCCTTGCTGATCAAAGCTGTTTTATATATAACAAAATGCCCAGTAATTGTGCAGTTTTCGCGTGCTTCTCATATAGAGGAAAAAGTAAGGATCTCACTTTTCATAAATTCCCTAAGGACATCATCACAAGGAAAACGTGGATTCAGCTGTGCAAACGAGACGATCTTATTAATGGGGAAAACGCTCAGATATGTAGTAAACACTTTGAAGCTGATGCATTTGAAAGGAATCTAATGTATGAATTGCTGAATCAACCAGTGCCTCGATCTCTCATCAGAATAAAGAAAGGATCTGTACCAACGATGCATTTACCTACAACTAGACATTCACATGCATCACAAGGTAAGAAACCAGTATAGTGTATTTTTGGTTAAACATTAAGATATAAATGACGCTGTAATCAACTTACATAGATTATAATTATTGTATATCCTCTTTATTATTCACCTGTAATCTGGAAATCGCGGAATCAGTTGTTTTCCTATTATATAGCTAAAAAAAAAATTTTTCTTTTATTCCATTTCGCTGTGAAAAAGTACCATTCATAAATTTTAGTTCAGATTTTTACATATTCAATAATATCAGACAATTCTAATCGCATTGTTTTCTATACAAGTCCATTTTTTTAATAATTCAATTTTGATTTTAATCAGATACGTCCAGGATGGTAAGAGCCAAAAAAGAGGACAAAAACGACTTGTAGATGAAATCCTTAGTCAAGAGCAAGACGAAACAGGGAAGATTTTTGTACATAAAGTCAAATCGGTGCCCACGATTGAAGATTTGCAACGTATAATTGAGCAACTGGAGAAGGAGAGAGATGATATCAAACGGAAGTAGGAAGAATATGAGGTAAAGTGGAAATGTGAAAAAGAGCAGTGGGAAGTTAAAGAAAGCTATTTTGCTACTGAAAGGGCTAAATGGAAAAATGAAAAAGCTAAATGGTTGGATGATAAGGTCAAGTGGGAAAAAGAAAAGGAAAACTGGAAAAAAAGAGAAAACAGCGATGTACGTTAAGTTTGACGAGATGTATGCATCAGCAACTTCTGTAGTAAAAGCTAATTTAAAGAAATACTTTTCACCCAAGCAAGTAGCATGTCTTGTCACTGGAAGTAATATTAATACTTGGGAAGACGATGATATCAGCAAAGCCTTAACGTTATGCAGTTTGAGTCCAAAAGATTATAAGTTTTTAAGAGAAGAGTGGAAATTACCTTTTCCTTCTTTATCAACTTTATATCGCTGGTTAAGTAAGATAGCTGTAGAACCTGGCATTTTGGAATCGGTAATCCACTTATTGAAAATAAAATCGGAGTCAATGCTGGAACACGAGCGTCTGTGTGTAATTTCATTTGACGAGTGCAGTGTTGCATGAATTTGGAGTTAGGATAAAGGCGCTGACACTTTGTATGATCCTAAATCCAAAGTACAATGCGCAATGATCAGAGGACTTACGACTTCCTGGAAACAAATTATTTATTATAATTTCGACACTAACATGAAAAAAGATCTTTTTAAATTGATTATTCGGGTTGAGAAAGCTGGGTTTCCTGTAGTAGCCATGGTTAGTGACTTAGGATCAACAAATATCAGTTTGTGGAATTCCTTAGGCATTGATATAGACAATTCTGCATTTGTTAACCCGGTAGATGATAACAGAGAAATACATGTGTTTGCCGATGCACCGCACCTAATAAAACTCATTCGGAATAATTTTCTTGATCATGGATTTGTATTATCGGGAGATAGGTTTGCTCTTAGTGGTTCAGTCAGGGAGTCAATTATGAAAAACAAAAGTGATCTACGGACAGCAAATAAACTCTCTGAAAAGCACATCAATGTTATGGGTATGCAACGCATGAATGTTAAATTAGCGGTGCAATTACTGTCCGAAACTACATATAAATGCCTTCAGTACTTCGGTAACAAAGGTCTGCTTGAAGATAAGCATTGGGAAACCACAACTCAGTTTATATATCTTGTAGATACCTGGTTCGATTTATTCAATTCTCGAGTACCTCGTGATAGGAAGCCATCAAGAAATGCCTATGGGATGAATCTGGACCTACAAAATAAAACTTTGCAAGATATGATTCGAGTATCTAAAGAAATGAAAGTAATTAAAAGCAATAGGCTCTATCCTTTCCAAAAAGGCTTAATTATATCGTGCAATTCTCTAATGAATCTGCTGAAAATGGTCATAGCTAAATTTGATACATCATATATTCTTACTTACAGGGTAAATCAAGATGGTCTTGAACACATTTTTGGCTGCATAAGACAAGATGGGTGCATGCCATCAACACCCATCACCCGTCGCATTTAAGCACCGAGTCAGAGCCCACATTCTAGGAAAAGACAGCAAACTGTTGGGATCAAACTGCAACGTTGAAAGTTGCAATAGTGATATGATGACGTCAGGCTCATTTTCCAGTTTTCCTGTTGAACAAAGCGCATCCTTTGTAGATGAAGAATCTTCTATTCAAAAAGAGCTGAGTCTATCGGCAATGCTGTTTTGTTTGCCAGGGGAATTTGTTAATGATTTGCAAAATGATGAATATGTAGATTTTGACACTGAAAAAGAAGCATTAGGGAAAGTGATGGAAGATGGAGGCTTACAATACGTAGATGGTTATATAGCTCGTAAGTATCCTGAATATGAAATCCTTGGAACTGCAGCGACGAAGGCAGATGGCACGTGGATTGGTGCCATAAGTGCAAGAGATGGAAAACTAATGCAACCAAGCGAAGAATTTTTGGTGCATTTAAAAACGATGGAAAAAATGTTTCTTTGTCATCATGGGGAAAAGTATCTAAAACCTGGAAAAGGAGCGACGGATAAATTGACTGATTGAATTAGAGAGTTTTTTAAAAGCAATGATATCCCATTACCATACGAAGTGATTAAATTTTTTGTCAGATGTCGTATATTTTTTAGAATTCGTGTTTTAAATAGGAATATTAGTTCATCAAGAAAAGCGCAGAATAAAATGAAAAAGCTCGCAACGTGATATAGAACATAACTGAAATATATATTGTGTATATATCATTATTTATTTTATGAATTTAAACTGTCTGTTGCTCGATAAATTTCAGTTATTTACATCATCAGATATTTGTTTGGTTGTTTGAGTGTAATACAGTTAGTATTTGTAATCTTACTTTTATTATCATAAAAGAATAAAATATAAATCTTCGAAAAGATTGAAAAATACAAAGCAGAAAGCATGGTTCCTTTATTTTCTTATGGAAGTTCCACAGCTTACCCAGCCACGGTTAACTCTGAGTGACGTCATCGCTCTCACCGACCCAACTCCCACCATCCGGCTACCTGCGCAATAAGGTGGCCTGAGAAGACCTCTTATATCTATAGACCTTGGTATAACGTACTTGTGTCAAAATATTTCGACCAATTTAAGGAAAAAAGAACACAGTACTTGACACAATCCACCCAAACTGAGTGAAAATGATAAAGCGTAGCCGCTTTATGACAGCTGTTGTTCCTTTTTTACTAATCTCAGAGGATTAACCACAAGTTAAATTCTCTCTCTCTCTCTCTCTC
>NW_027168760.1:165000-177500 GCF_036898095.1 Palaemon carinicauda | reverse complement strand
AACTTTAATTAAGCAACAATATTTTTGAGCAGATAATATGTACCAAGAGTAAATGAAATCAAAACCTATCCTTCTGATTTCGTAGCTAAAAATTGTATAACTTTCCGTAGCTACATTGTAATGTTGACAAATGTTTTCTTTGCCTGCTGTTACATTAGGCTGAAAAACATGAGCGTACATTTACAAGGCTGTAAAGAAAGAGCTTCGCTGAAATGTTTGTTGATGAAAGAACAAATAATAAACCATTGAACTATAACGCAGATTTTAGTTCCATTGTGGGCGGTGGTATTGAATTAAATTCAAGGCTTTTTGGGGGGGGGGAATAAAGACAGTTATTGTTTTGCAAATGATGAATATTCAATTTTTTTTTTTTTTTTTTTTTTGGAAGCACATCGCGCTTTTACAGTTTTTGATTAAAAAAAAAAAAAAACTTGCATAGTAACTTTGGAATAACAATTTTAGTATAAAAGTGTTGTGATATATTTTTTTTTGGTATTTGCTGTTAGCATTTGCAGTTATTTTTAAAAGTTTATTTGAAACCTTATTGCGTGGTTGAACCCTTGTCAACTTTGAGAAACGACTCCTATCTCGCACAGACTTCGATTCACAATCATCATTACGGGCTTTTGAGAAAAAAATCTCCGTTATCTATAATTGTTATCATGTTTGTTCTTTTACATTTGAAATGGTTGCCCTATTGACTAGTGTTATTAAGGTAGCCATGGTCTGTTGGTTTCTTAACAGCACAAAAGTATTTTATTGACAGTAGAAAACTACTCTCAACTAGTGTTCGAGATCAGGCGACTTTTCGAGTAATTTTTTTTTTTTTTTTTTTTTTTTTTTGCGCTATACTGTCATGAAAGTCTGGCATTTCTCGTACGGTTATTTTGCTAATACTTTTGTATCCTGAAGTAAGCTCTTATTTCAAATTCTGACGTGGTTGACCCCGCATTCTGATCTCTCTCTCTCTCTCTCTCTCTCTCTCTCTCTCTCTCTCTCTCTCTCTCTCTCTCTCTACGTGCAACAATCAACAGCGGTCAATAAATGTGATTTATAAATTTCTTTTTTATCCCTTTTCTTATATCCTCTTTTATGTTTTTCTTCTATGCCCTCAAACTTGTTTTTACCAAGCGCAAGTGGTGCTGTTGTCCCATTCGTTACTGGCTTCAAAACAGGTATCGTAAGGAAGGCAGAGCTTTTAGTAATATCTGATACAGGCTGAACCTCATCGGAGGCATTCCCATACCATTTGATTAACCCCTTTGCCCAACATCTCCATTTCTCGTTAATTCTAAAGCTGGGATTCTCTTCCGATCTTCATCTCTATTGCAGATCCAGACCACTTTTTATTCGGCTCAAAGAAGCGTATGTCTGTGTGTCTGTCTTTCGTTTTGTCCCTTGTCTGTGTTTTATTTATATACCCTTTATGGTTGACCGGACTATCTGCCATGCCTGGCACTCGCGTTGTTTAGGAGTAAATAAATTAGGGGTTAATAGAACGCTTACTATTTTGCTTGTTGCTTTCTCCGGTGCTTTCAATCTTCCCTCTGGTAAAGGGATTGTCAAGAAGCAGCGTATTTGTGTCGTCTGTTGATAATAATCGTTGTGTAAAGCATTCGAATTTGTTATTTTCTTTTCCGGTCAGTGGAATGCTGATGCTGTATTTTGTTTATGAGGCAAGTACTCACGAGTATTTTGATATTTGTTTTTCCTTGTAGGTAGAGGAGGACAATTGCATTAAATGATAAGATGAAAGTATTCTGACAAGGTGACTCACAAAAAAGGAACCCTTGACTTAATAAGGTGTCATTAGTCAGGCGTCGATGTGATTTTTCTTATATCTTTTCCTGTTTTTCCAGTTGCTTATGTTTTTTTTTTTATTTATTGCGTTTTTAATGAAAGTTTTACAGTTTAGCTAGTGAGTCTACGTTGGCAGTTAATTTGTTAGGGACAACACTACCTTGATAATGATTCTCATTTATTCTTTTACCGTTCAAGTTTGATTTGTAAGTTTCCTACTTTTTAAGCTTTTGATTCTTTATTCATTTGAATAATGATAATAATGATAGTGAGAGTAATAATAAAATCTTAATCTTGTAAATGGATTGAAAAAAAATTAGAAACAAGCTTATGGTACCAGAAAATCTATTAGCAATAATTTGTCTAATACAAAACGTTGGAAAACTGTCATTTTTTGTGTTCCGGATCTTGTTAACTGTTATAAACACTAAATAATTTTCATAGAGATTTACAATAACAAAATGGAAGGGTTTTAGAGAATAGCAGTTCCGGTTCCTTCTAAGATTATTATCAGAAAATTCATTCGCATTTGATGTAAAGTAAAAGATGCAGGATCCAGATGCCTTTGAAGACCAGATGCTGATTATGATGAGGGATTTTTTTTTTAAGTTAATTGGAATTTTGATGGACACGAATGTTTTGATTCCACGTTATTACTCTGATTTTATCACAAACAAAGACCGCTCATGAATGGCAGAGGCAAGGGTCAGTGATATTGCCCTATCAAGCAGGTCAATGCCCTAGAGACCGACCAAGCCCCCCTCTCTACCCGAGCTAGGACCAAGGAGGGCCAGGTAATGGCTGCTGATGACTCAGCAGGTAGGCCTTATAGGCTCCCCCAACACCCCCACCCATCCTTAGCTCCTAAGGATGGTGAGTTTGCTGATACTAAAGGAACTAACGAGTTTGAGCGGAATTCGAACCCCAGTCTGGCGATCACCAGGCAGGGACATTATCACATAGGCCACCACAACTTAAGTCTGTCATTTGTTAAAATGTATGAAAATGAACAGATGTTATGTAGTGCGGACAAACAAATGCTTTAATTTAAGGAATTTTGTTGCTTTTGTTTTTGGTGTAAAGTTAAAAGATAGTTTTACTGGAAGTGACCTGTAGGACTGGTTAAAGAATACTTATTAATGATGACCCCTCGTTATCAGTGTTCTCAAATGTCAGCAGAGGGATAGGTCAAAAGATTGATGTATCCTACTGGTTTGGGTAGGAAGAAGGAGAAAAAGAGGGAGAGAAACATTTGTATCCATTTTTAAGTGGTGTTTATATATGGTAGACTTGAAGCACATACAGAGAGTGTCACTTGATACACCTACAGAGAGAGAGAGAGAGAGAGAGAGAGAGAGAGAGAGAGAGAGAGAGAGAGAGAGAGAGAGAGAGAGAGAGAAGTTCACCGCGTATTTGTAAGCGTGGTAAGAATTTAGTTGATCTCTGCAAATAAAAAAAAAACTCGATAAGAGAGAGAGAGAGAGAGCGAGAGCGAGAGCGAGAGCGAGAGAGAGAGAGAGAGAGAGAGAGAGAGAGAGAGAGAGAGGGGGGGGGAGAAGAAAGTAAGATGTTGGGGTACACGCAGAGATCCTAAGCTATCATAGAAGTCAGTGTGGAGTAGACCGACCGTCAGGGTTCGGATATAAAGACGGAGTTGGACTTGTAATTACGGCCTCTCATAAGAAAGATCAACAATTATCATTCTGGCGATAATCTAAATTCGCCCGGTTACTACTTCTACTTGCGATCCCCCGACCGTGACCCCTTCACCTGGGCCAGCTTCCCTTGCACCCCTCCCTCTTCCCCCTTCCTCATATTCACCACATGTTGGGGGGAAACACTTAAAAAAAGGATGGCAATGAAGATGATTTATTTCAATGAAAATACGAAAGGAATGGTGACTTCCGGTGTAATAAAGGGAAAAAAGATTGTGATTATGATGATTTATTTCCATAAAAAAGGAATCTTTATATCTGTGTAATAGCGGAAAAAAAATTCTAAAAAAAAAAGATTGTAATGATGATAAAAATACAAAGGGAATGGCAATTTGCTGTTTTAATAAAAGGGAAATAAGATTGTGATTATGATAGTTTATTTTCATAAAAAAAAAGGAATCGTGATTTCTTTGTAATAAAGGAAAAACTTTTAATAAGATTGTGATGAGAGAGAGAGAGAGAGAGAGAGAGAGAGAGAGAGAGAGAGAGAGAGAGAGAGAGAGAGAGAGATGCGTGTCTTTTAACATTTAATTAGTTGGGATGGCATTCCTCAGAATATCTGCGTATTATTATTTTTATTATCATCATTATTATTATAAACTAGTGTACACGATCCGTCATTTTAGAAAGATATGCACAAACACCCCTCCCCTATCACCGAGGTATGACTACACCCTCATCTCTCTACCCGAAGGATGGGAAGAGAGCGAGTAGCCATATTCTGTCAATGCCGTTGAGCGTGACAGAAAAGAAATATCTCCCCTATGTAAAAAAGAGCAGTGTGTCTATATATATATATATATATATATATATATATATATATATATATATATATATATATATATATATATATATATATATATATATATATATATATATATATATATATATATATATATATCTTGGTATATATGTATACATATAAATGTGTGTATATATATTGGTGTGCTACTGTCTTAAGCACACATTTGAGTATGAGTTGTTTTCAAATGTATTTGAATGGTTTACTGAACACATTTTAGTAGTTTTTAAGTTTTATTGTGAATAACAACTGAGTTAAACATCTCCATCACTGGAGGAAGCTGTGTTGGTCCACATGACCAATTCTGGTGAAGTTTTGATATGAACTGAACAAATTACTGATATCCCAAATATCGTACACTTGCTTTAATTTGGCTAAGTGACGGAATCGGAAGACACCTGCATCCGGTGACGTCACAAACTTTCACACGAAGAGACAATGTGTTGACACTAAGAAAGAATGACAACTTAGCATCTTACATCCTGTATACAATTTGAGTTGACCATAGCAAATCTCACGGTCAGCTCTTCCAACCAACATGACATATTACGTCATTTGTTTTAAACATGTAATATTACTATTCTAATCATTACATAAGCTCGGCCAGCTATCTCAATTTTTTTACAAAAATTTAACAACAAGCCGAAACATGGTTATTAGGTGTGACTGGACATACGTATCATTCATTGCTCAAAACTAGCTATATCCAACTGAGGACGAATGTCCAAATAGGCACATCAAAATTAATAACAATAATGCATACAAAAAAGATATTACCAAAGCAAAAAGAAAAATGCATGATAAAACCAAGATCATATATATGGTACATTGCTAGCAAATGATTACATGGTACCAAAAAACAAAACAAATTCTGACTTACAAATGATTCGGTAACTTGATAAAGAATAATTGTTACCTTTGTCAGAAACAAGATACTCAATTTTTAGTGCACAAATACGAATTCCTGGTACGTACACGTACCACGGTTTCGTACATATATATATATATATATTTATATATAGGGCTGATACATTTTATTAGATGCCCATAGATTCTGTTATATATCTTATATATTTTTTTTTTTTTTTTTTTCTCTTTTCTTTTTTAACATTCCGGCTTATATATTTTTATTAGATGCCGAGAGAAAAAAATGATTTATATCCTTTTTTATCTTATTTATTTTTTTAAATGTTATTTTAAATGTATTTTTAACAATGCAAATGTAGAGAATTTCTTTAATTACATATTACTAGCGTACTAATCAGCTTTTCATACAAACATCATCCTGACAAATTACTCCCTTAGCGAATGAGGTGGCCACTCATACAGCTTTGAACTGGATCAGGTAAGGGGTATTGTCAGGGCTATTCAACTCGTTCCTTTGTAGCTGCTTGCTGTGCCGTAACCTACGCCAAACAAGGATGTTCACGGCGATAAAAATTAACGCCGTTACAAATAAACCTGCTAGTAATATAGGGTGAAGAATCTCTTTGTAAGTCGGCGACAGGTGGTCCTTTTCGGTAAGTTTCATTAAGCGTTTCGCCACACTTCCTTTATAGGGGAGAGGAAGTGCGGGCGTTGTAGAGGTCCACGTGAAGTTCGCGAAGTAAGCTCGTTCTCTGATGATTGTCCGTAGGCCAGTCACCATGGAATTCGGGGAAGTCCCGATACAGCCATCTGCTGCGACGAAGATGTGGTTGAAGGATGTGGATCCGTCAGGGCATGATACATTGAAGCCGTCCTTGTCGTATCGTATCCACGAGCCATTATTTAGTCTGCAATTGAATTCTTTATTGTCAAAGGGATAAAGCTTATCCAGACAATTTTCACTTGTATGGGAGAGAGCACCGTCTAGCACTATACCTAACTCGCATGAATCCATCAAGTTTTTACGGAATTCAAATGAGTCAGCTGTACATATTTTTCTATCCATTGCGTCTGAACAGTGAGTTAATTGATTTAAGTCTTTAATGACCGTATATGTTTCCTTGTCTGGGGAAAATCAATACGTGTCCTGTCAAACTGGATATTACTGGATTTGAGTGATTCGTCATGAAAGTCGGAAATGGTGATATCCTGTAAGATTGCCAGGCATCAGAAGAATCAAAGGGAATCGTAATCCTAACCTTGTTATTATCTACGTTTACTGTAATTAGGCTGTAATAAAATTCTAACCTATGTTCGTCTAACAAAGGAACATAGCCTAGTTTATCCCTAGTGTTCTCCAGAACTAATTTTAAGTAACGTATAGGCAACAAATGGGGCGACAATACACCTTTAGTTGCTAACGTGATAGCTTCTACATAATCCTTGGATTTCTCAATGAAATGTGCAATTCTGTTATGTATGTGATCTATCTTTGAATCATAATACGTTAATGTTGCTAACAAATCCTGTACTTCCATAATTTGAACGATATTATCTGAATGTTCATTTAACAAATCCATAATTTTATTGATTGAAGCTAACTGATCCCTTAGTTCTGACATAATCAATTCATCTTTATGAGTCAAGAACTCAATTTTCTTATTTTGATTACTAATTTTAAGACGATTGGAAAGTCCTAAACCTAAACTTGCAACAGACCCAAAGATGCTTAATGCAGCATAAATGAACGTATTCCGTCTTTCTTTTTGTTCGTGTCCTACAGTCCACATCAAAAGGTCATAAGCCAAAGATCCTGTCTCTCCAGTCTTATTTTTCAAGTCATCAGATAGCATCTCTGCAACTTTTAATGTTGATCCAAGCAAACTCTTAGTAGTCAAATGAAAATGTCTCCTATGCAACTCATCCAATGATGCAGAAAACCTTGAAATGGCGGTTCTTAAGCTAGTGACATCATTCTCTTGAAGAAAAATTGCTTGCATATGCACTTCGACAATTACGTTGGTTGATGTAATAAAAATGTCTTCTTGTCTTTCAACTATATTGCCATATTTAAAATATATATTCTTAGTCTTAGAACTCATCCCATACGAAAAAAATGTCTGAGCGAACAATATCACTCCCAACAACAAAAAATTCATCTTGGAAACCTGTAACGAGAAAAAATATATGTAATTACTCCTGTATTAAAAAGAAAACTTTTTAGTTACAAAAATTAAAATTTTTCCTCACTTCTTTTTAATTTCTTATGTGAGACAATGGTACTATTCTCTCATCCGTGGGTTGGGCTACGTTTTGAATTCTAAACCTATTGGCCGTTAATGTTTCCAAAATGTTAAATGGGCCTTCAAACTTAGGTGTTAGTTTATAGTTGAGCCCTTTTCTGACATTGATTTGAATATAGATGTTATCACCCACGGTATATGTTTTAGTTGGTTTCGCTATTTTATCATGATTCCTTTTCATTATGATTTGTGATTCTTCTAAATTCTTTCGAAGGATATCATATCAACTTATACTTGCATTTATACATTCTTTTAAAGGATTTGATAGATTAGTTGTAGGCGTTAATACATGGAAAGGTGTTCTAACTGGGGTACCATACAATGCTTCATGCGGTGACATTTTAATTGATATATGATATGAATGATTCAGAGTACTCAGTGCCGCCGGTATTGCAATATCCCAGTTGGGGTCTGATCCCCCTAGTGTTACCCTTAATATATTTAATATCTTCCTATTTGCTCTTTCCACTAGCCCATTCGACTCTGGGTGATATATCATGGTATTAACCTTCTTTATGTTGAGGAATTCACACAATGAGATAAGAAAGTGATTATTAAATTCACCACCCGAGTCTGAGATTATCATGTGTGGAATTCCATGTTTACAAATGTAACACTCGTAAAACTTCCTAGCGCATTCAATCGCAGTTTTAGTTTTAAGCGCTATTAGTTCTGTATATCGAGTTAAAGCATCTATAATCACTAAGAGGTGCTTATTCCCTCTGTCTGACTCGTAAAATCCTGTTAACAAATCTAAATGTATTCTTTCAAAGGGTTGATTGGGAACAGGATAAGCTCCTAAGCTAACAGGTGTTTTCGTATGCCCTTTGTTTTCCTGACATGTGCGACAATTAGCTATGTGTCTTTTTATATCTGTAAGCATTGTATGCCAATAAAACAATGATTTGGCTTTCTGTGACATTAATGAGAACCCAGGGTGTCCATGTAATGGATTTGAATGCAACCAATTCAGGACAGTGGAAACAAGTGAGTTTGGTACTACTACCTGGTCGTTAGTTACATGTGGTGTATTGCGGGTTTTCCTTGTCACAGTCCTACACAGAATATTATCTTTGATTACATAATTCTGCTGCTTATACTTTATATATTCTTTTTCTTTATGATTGCCTTTCAAAGCATTTATAATTGTTTCTATTTTCTGATCTTTTCTTTGCTCAGTCTGTAACAATTCAGCACTCCAGCCTAAATCTTCTTGTTCAGATATTGTTTTTACAATAGGCATGGATGTTGATATATCTATTAATTCAGCTAAAGACTCCGTACAAGATGACACGGGGTTGCGTGATAATGCATCCGCAATGATATTTGCTTTCCCAGGTAAATACCCGATTCTTGCGCCAAAATCTTGAATGATTAAATGCCACCGAGTTCGTTTAGGGCTGTGATTGAAGCCTTTAAAGAACTCTGTTAGTGGTTTATGGTCAGTAAGAACCTTAACGGGATAACCGTAAATTATGAACTTAAAATGCACTAGCGAATTAACAATAGCTAGTCCTTCCTTGTCTATTACTGCATACTTACTTTCGGAAGTTCTCAATTTTCGAGAATAGAAAGCTATCGGGAAAAACTGTTTATCATATTGCTGAAGCAATACCCCTCCTACTCCTAAGTCTGAGGCGTCTGTTGCAATGAAGAATTCCTTACCGAAGTCAGGAAATTTTAAGATAGGAGAACTACACAGTTCATCTTTCAAAGTATTAAACGCCTGTTGATGTTGCTCAGACCATATGAAATCTACGCCCTTCTTCGTAAGATCAGTTAAAGGAGCGGCTATTATTGAATAGTTGCGTATAAAACGCCTGTAATATCCACTACAACCCAGAAATTGCTGTATTCCCTTGACATTAGTAGGTATGGGAAAATTACGTATAGCCGACACCTTATCATGGACTACTTTAAGACCTTGGCTTGACACCATGAAACCCAAATATATCAATTCTGTTTTGAAAAATTCACACTTACTAATCTTTACCCTTAAGTTATGTTGTCTTAATCTCTGTAGTACTAGTTCTAACTTACGTAGATGTTCCTCTAAGGTGTTGGAAAAGATTACAAGATCATCCATATAGGCATGCAATATATCCCCTAACAAGTCTCCAAACACTATGTTAATCATTCTTGTAAATGTTATAGGAGCACAACGTAAACCAAAAGGCATCCGTAAAAATTCATAATGTCCCCTGGCTGTGCTGAAGGCTGTGTATGGGATACTATCTTCTTCTAATGATATCTGGTGAAAGCCTTTAAGTAAGTCCAAACTGGTAAAATATTTATTCTGACCTAACAAAGACAAAATATCGTCAGTACATGGCACTGGGAATCGATCAGGGATCGTTTCCTCGTTTAGACGACGAAAGTCGACGCAGATACGCCATGTTCGATCTTTTTTCGGTACAACTATTAAAGGAAAATTATAAGGGCTATTTGATTTTCTAATGACTCCTTCCTCTAACATTTTACCTACTTCATCATTTATTTCATTCTGGAATTTCATAGGGAGTCTGTACGAGGGTACATATATAATTTTCTGTTTGTCTTTTAACCTTATTTGATGCTCGATCACATCTGTTTTTCCTAAGGATCCATCCGTAGTGGAAAAGACATCTGTATATTTATTTAAAAGTTCAAAAATTTTCTGCTGAATTTCTTCGTCTTGAATGTCCTTACTGATTTTATTTTTAATAGATCGTAAAAGGGATTCATCCGCAACTGATTGAGAGTGATTGATTTCAGCAACGGTAAGAATACGATGTTTATAAACTTCTACATCCAAGATATGTTGATTTTTGTGAATTACTAAAGTGTTATTTAAATGATTACAGACTTCGATATTACATTGCTGATGTGAGCCTACTGTATAAATAGCTTGTGTGACAGACAATCCGTTAGTTTTCAAAGTATCGGAAAGGATTAATATTTCAGATCCCGGTAGTGTTTTCTTTATTTGCACTATTAAATTCGAAGGTATGTTTGGTTCGATATATTGCGTGCAAGATGATATTACGGGTGAACGAGAATTCTGCTGGGTCGCGTATATTATTTCTTTATTAGTGAGACAAGTTATTGGTTCTTCAACGTACGTTACGGTTACATTTGTCGTCTCCTTTTTATCCAAAACTGACTTTAAAGTATTAGAAGACTTATAGAATTTCCCTTTGATATACACGCCGTGCTTTGCAGGAGCTAAGATAATGTTTTGATTTCCCATAGATGGGTATCCTATAATTACAGCTGGATACATATTAATGTTTTTCACAACAACAAATGTATCGGCAAACGTGCGATTACCGACTCTGAACTGAATATGAGTTATGCCTATGACGTTTAATTCATTATTTCCTATACCTGAAAGTCTGATTCCTGATTTTTCAATCGGAAAGTTCGAAAACAACAAATGATGCGTCTTCAAATCCATAATATTACGTGGACTACCAGAGTCAAAAAATAACGTAAAGGATTTGTGTTCTAAATTTACAGCATATAAGGTTGGCCGTAACTCATTTTGGCTTATTATTGTATGAATTCGTTGCAAATCTACGGGAGCATGCACTGTTTTACTTAATTCGGCCGTGTGTTTCATAGGAAAATCTATTGTCTCACAATTATCTGATAAAACATTAAATTGATTATTCAATACTATTGATGTTGACATAAATGACCTTGACCCAACATCACTCTCTTCCCCTCTAGAGTTAACTATGTGGTATTTGCTTTGCTCTGCACATTCTGAAAATTAGGCTGACTTTGCGAGGTCTGGTTTGACGGCCCAGGCTCAGCGATATTTGAAGAAGTGTTTGTTTGTTTCGGACTCTGAACTGCATTGACATTTTGTTGTTTCTTCTTATTGTTAAAATGAGGATTTTTCTTTTTATTTCCATATGGAACTGACTGTGGAATTGACTGTGTATTTCTAGGATATTGTTGTGTCTTACGCGCGTAACATTGACTATAAGAATGTGATCCTGTGTTGTGAACTGAACAAAATTTCGTTCTACAGTCTGCGCTTATGTGACCTTGACGTTTGCAGTTGTAACACGTCACTCCCGCTACTGGATTATTAATTACGTTCACTGTTTGTGGTTTTGTTTCATTCTTAGCAAAAACTTGAGTTAACACGGGATCGAGATCTGGACACTTGGACATGTGCTTCTTTATCTGTTTATAGACATCCAATTCCGTACTTGCAGGCATTAACTTCTTATCAAAGCACCGCACTAAAGCTTCAGGCAACATAAGTGTCATGCAAGTTAAATACATTAATCGTAAAAAATCTTTCACGGAGATATTATCGTTAGTAACCCAAGTGGAATTACCTAAAATGTCCTGATATTCGTTAAGCCTATCAGCTATGAGAGCTGCTTTCTCAACAACATTAAGCCGATTCATAGTGGCCTGATTAAGTGTATTTCGTAACGTTAACACTACATCCAAAGCTTCCTCACCCCCATAGATCGCGCGTAACCTAACTTTGAAATCATCCCAAGTAACTGCTTCCTGAAATGAAACACCTCTTAAATACGCACTCGCATCCCCCTTAGAAAAATCTATAAAACTTTTAGCTTCTTGTAATTGTACAAAAGGATCTACGATTTGTTTGGCATTTAAATGGGCATCAACGGATGAAATCCATGACTCCACATTTTGTGGCAAGAACCCGTTGACACGGCCTTGAAAAGGAAGGATTGCTGACCTGGCATTTACAAGCGTCACAATTGGAGGAGGATTAGCCTGGCCTACACCACTAGGTCCAGGGGTAGGGCTGACAGGAGGAGCCATGACTGCTGTATTCTTTTTTTTTTCTATCTCTTTGACCCCTTTCAATCCTATCAAAATATCTATATGAGTACAGACGCCCACTGCGTAAACGCATATGTATAATAAAATTCCCCCAACAATGTTACTAATCCCAATACATTTCCCCCCAAGAGTTTATGAAAGAAAAAGGAATTAGCACAAAGAAAGAAAAATTCTAAATGAGAATTCGGAGTTTCT
>NW_027168760.1:155000-160000 GCF_036898095.1 Palaemon carinicauda | reverse complement strand
TATCTTAGGTGTGAGCTCCACCTGTTTCCTCTGGAAATTTGTCATTGGTTACTCTAGGATAGATTAACCATACAATTTTATTATCTGGAAGGCTGCAACAATTGGTTGTGCGGGAAACACAAGCGTGTGTCTTTCCTTTCTGATTTGTTATGCTAACTGTGCATATCCAGTGATACGTAGTTCACTTGATACTCATGGAAATTTCTTCTCTTTACAGGAGGAACGTCCGAAGTGCGGAAGTGCTTTCAGCAACGTCCGCAGTAAGAACTTCTGCGGACATGAGTTATGTAGGAGGCACGCAGCATGCGCTGTCTCCAAGGGTGATCTCCGGTATTGGGACCCCCAGGTATGTACCGTGTGCTCTAACCTGATTACTGAGGCTTTTGATTCCCCTAGGACAGCGGAATCAAGGGATATAGCAAGGGAGAAGCTTTGTACATGGGTAAGGGGGTTCCAGAAGAACACCTCTGGACCTTATCTTCCAAGTGAGAAGATGAGGGCTTACCTTTTCCCTAGGGAATCAGCTGATGCAGTGATTCCCCAGCCTCAAGAGGAGATCCCCCTAGTTCAGATCCAGGTGGATGCTGAAGTCGCGGTCGCCTTGCAAGACATCCAGTTGGACGACAGGATGTCAGACGTGTCCGAGCGTCTAGAGGAAGACCTCCTGGCAGGAGGCCAGGATGAAGATCAAGCCCCAGACATTGTAGAGGAAGAGGCCGACGAGGTGTCGGCTGCTCCGGTTCAGATCCCTGAACCTATTCCCTCAACATCGTCCGCTCTCCCAGTAGAGCTGGGACAGGCCCTCTCCTCCATTGTTGGAATGATCCAACAAATGCAGAAGGAGAATATTGAGAAGGCGGCTGCAATGGAACTGCAGATGCAGAAGCTTGCAGCATCACGTGAGCCCCAGAAAAGGCTCAATGTGAAAGACCTTCCCTTGTGCTCAGATGCTAACCCGTGGAGATATGCTGAGCACATGCCGATGACGACTGGAAAGATCGTCATGTCGGATCAGTTGGGTTCAGTTCCCCTTGAGGAGGTGGAATTCTGGCCCAGCAAAGGGTCATATCCGGACTGTTATGTCTGGTTGAGGAAGGAACTAGCTTCAAAGGAGGAGACAGAGTCGAAGGAGGTCATAGTGATGGACCATGCTAAGGCTCAAGCTTTGCTTTCATCTTCGATGAAAGAGAGGGGCTTCACGAACTCAAAGGTAGCTGCATTGAGTAAGAAGCTCCCTTCCTTTGTGTCCTCTCCTGCTAGAGCCTTCCCCTTTTTGCAGAAAGGGTTTGCAGCTGTATTAAAAGCAGTCGAGGCTGGCAAGCCTTGCCCCTCCCTGGAGGAGTGTAAACCCTTGTCGCTGGCCCTACCTATGGACCACAAGGAATGGAAGGACGTCTATCTTACCTTCTCAGTCGGGAAGTTGGAGGCTGATATTGCCGGACGTCAGTTCGGTGAGAACCTCCCTAAGCTGTCTGACTTTCTTTTGCGGAGAGAGCTCGAGACAAAAGAAAGACTGGCTGCCTCAATGTCTCTTCAGACCACTCTTGAGACGATGGCAAGTGACCCCAAGGTCCATGAAATGTTCATGGTAGTGGCCAAGACTCATCTGGCCACAGTGACGAAGGATCTTTACAGCTTCGTCAGGGCGAGGAGAGCTTGTAGGGAGTTCGTGTTCACCTTAGCTACGGTGAGACACGAGCCAAGGAAACTAATCTCTTCCAACATTTGGGGCAAAGACCTTTTCCCTAGCGGATTGGTCAAAGAAGTTGTTAATAAGGCCGCCACGGAGAATAGAAATCTTCTCCAGAAGTGGGGCCTGTCTATCAAGCGAAAGTCTTCCCCGGATGAGGGTCCCCAACCAAAGAGGAAGACTAAGAGGACTAGGCTACCGTCTCGGCCAGCCAAGCCATTTGGACAGCAACAGCAACAGCAATTGCCGATGCCTTCAGTGCCCCAGATGGTGGCACAAACCCCGACCACTTTCCAGTGGGTACCCCAGGCCGTGTCGACGCAGTCCCTGGCATTCAACCCAACGTTCGAAGGGCAGTCAACTTCCTTTCAAGCAAAGCCTAGAGGAGCAGCCAGAGGCTCGTCTAGGCGCCCCTCAAGGGGAAGGGGATTCAGGGGTGGTCGCGGTCAGGGAGGCAAGACCTCAGGACAACAGTCCAAGTGAGATGATACCGGTAGGAGGGAGACTTCAGAATTTTCGGGATCGGTGGACCTTCGATCCCTGGGCCCACAGCCTACTCAAGAATGGACTGGGCTGGAGCTGGTACAGCACTCCACCCCCGTTCTGGAGGAGTACATCCAAGATCTGTTGGAGAAAAAAGTGATCCGAAGGGTAAAGTCCATCAAATTCCAAGGGAGGCTGTTTTGTGTTCCCAAGATGGACTCGGAAAAACTCAGAGTCATTCTGGACTTGTCGCCACTCAATAAGTTCATAGTGAACTGCAAGTTCAAGATGCTAACACTGCAACACATAAGGACCTTACTGCCCAAGAGGGCATATACCGTCTCCATAGACTTGTCAGACGCCTATTGGCACGTTCCAATCAACCGTTGACTCTCCCCCTACCTAGGGTTCAAGCTACAACGAAGACTATACGCCTTCAAAGCCATGCCATTCGGGCTAAATATAGCCCCAAGGATCTTCACGAAGCTTGCGAGCGTAGCTCTCAAACAATTACGCCTAAAGGGAATTCAGGTAGTAGCCTACCTGGACGACTGGCTGGTGTGGGCAGCATCCAAGACAGAATGCTTGCAAGCTTCCATTCAAGTGATCCAGTTCCTAGAGTATCTAGGCTTCAAGATCAACAGAAAAAATTCTCGACTTTCTCCATCTCAAAAGTTCCAGTGGCTGGTAATCCACTGGGACCTAATGTCACACCGTTTCTCCATCCCGGCGAAGAAAAGGAAGGAGATAGCGGGTTCTGTCAAGAGACTTCTAGATTCCGAAAGGATATCAAGACGCGAACAGGAGAGAGTATTAGGTTCTCTCCAGTTTGCTTCGGGGACAGACCCAGTGCTAAGAGCACAGCTAAAGGATGCAACCGGAGTTTGGAGAAGTTATGCATCAAACCCACGAAGAGATCTGAGAAGACCAGTTCCGCTTCGTCTACGTACTCTTCTCAGGCCTTGGTCCCAAGCCAGACATCTAAAGAAGTCGGTTCTTCTTCAGCCACCTCCCCCGTCGGTGACAATTCACTCAGACGCCTCGAAGGAGGGATGGGGAGGTCACTCTCATCGGAAAAAAGTCCAAGGGACTTGGTCCAAGCTATTCAAGACCTTTCACATAAACTTTCTAGAAGCTATGGCAGTGCTCCTTACCTTAAAGAAAGTCTCCCCGCGTCACTCGATCCACATAAGGTTGGTGCTGGACAGCGAGGTAGTTGTGAGATGCTTGAATCGACAAGGATCAAGGTCACCACCTCTCAACCAGGTGATGTTGGCCATCTTCCGATTGGCGGAAAAGAAGAAGTGGTACCTGTCGGCAGTTCACCTTCAAGGAGTCCGCAATGTGACAGCGGACGCTCTATCCAGGTTCACACCGATAGAGTCGGAATGGTCCCTAGACGCAGGATCATTCTCCTTCATCTTGAGTCAAGTCCCAGAACTGCAGATAGACCTCTTTGCCACGAAAGACAACAAGAAGTTGCCCCTGTACATGTCCCCGTACGAGGACCCCTTAGCGGAAGCAGTGGACGCAATGTCCCTCGACTGGAACAGATGGTCCAGGATTTATCTGTTCCCTCCTCACAACCTTCTGTTGAGGGTCCTCAACAAACTGAGATCCTTCAAGGGGGTAGCGGCAATAGTGGCCCACAAGTGGCCGAACAGCGTGTGGTTCCCCCTGGCATTGGAACTACGGTTGAAGTTTGTACCGCTACCAGATCCAGTTCTGACCCAGCGAGTCCAGAAGTCTACTGTCTGCGCTTCATTACAGAAAACCCGGACCCTGCAGCTCATGATTTTCTCTCACTAGCGGTGAGAAAGCGATTCGGGATTTCGAAAGCCAGCATAAACTTCCTAGAGGAATATAAGTGCAAATCTACTAGAAGGCAATATGAGTCATCTTGGAGAAAATGGGTGACCTTTGTCAAGGCAAAGAATCCGCAGGAGATCTCGACGGACTTCTGCTTATCTTTCTTCATCCATCTCCATGGTCAAGGGTTGGCAGCTAACACGATTTCGACGTGTAAGTCTGCTTTGACAAGACCCATTCTATATGCCTTCCAGGTCGACCTCGGTAACGAGATCTTTAATAAAGTTCCGAAAGCCTGCGCTAGGCTCAGACCTTCAGCACCTCCAAAGCCCATTTCATGGTCTTTAGACAAAGTTCTTCATTTCGCTTCTCTGTTGAGCAATGAGGAGTGTGCGTTAAAGGATTTGACCCAAAAAGTTATTTTCCTATTTGCACTCGCGTCCGGGGCCAGGGTTAGTGAGATTGTAGCCCTCTCGAGAGAGGAAGGTCGTGTTCAGTTCCTGGATGGGGGAGAACTGAACCTGTTTCCGGATCCTACGTTTCTCGCCAAGAATGAGTTACCCACCAACAGGTGGGGTCCCTGGAGAATCTGCCCTCTGAAAGAAGATGCATCTCTATGTCCAGTAGAATGCCTAAAGGTCTATCTTCATAGAACTTCAGACTTTAAGGGTGGTCAACTATTCAGGGGAGAAATATCAGGCTCAAATTTATCACTGAATCAACTCAGGGCGAAAATCACATATTTTATTCGCAGAGCGGATCCTGACAGTACACCCGCAGGTCACGATCCGAGGAAAGTTGCCTCATCCTTAAATTTCTTTAATTGTATGGATTTTGAACATCTTCGTTCATACACTGGCTGGAAGTCTTCCAGAGTGTTCTTTCGCCACTATGCGAAGCAAGTGGAGCAACTAAAGAGATCTGTGGTAGCAGTGGGTTGCGTCGTTAACCCTGCTGTTTAACTCTGCGAGGAACAGTGGTTTTAATTGGGACGATTAATTCCAGGGTGAGTGTGTAG
>NW_027168760.1:127500-145000 GCF_036898095.1 Palaemon carinicauda | reverse complement strand
TGTCCTACTGTAAAAATCTGATTCATACAACCCCTATCTCTTCTAAAACCACCCTGTACTTCTAAGATTGCATTCTGTTTTATCCTTGATCCTATTAATCATTACTCTACCATACACTTTTCCAACTACGCTTAACAAACTAATACCTCCTGAATTACAACACTCATGCACATCTCCCTTACCCTTATATAGTGGTACAATATATGCACAAACCCAATCTACTGGTACCATTGACAACACAAAACACATTAAACAATCTCACCAACCATTAGTAATCTTGATAAAAATGAAAATATTTCGATATAATTTAACTGAGCATAGACAAAATTAATGCTTAAGAGAGAGAGAGAGAGAGAGAGAGAGAGAGAGAGAGAGAGAGAGAGAGAGAGAGAGAGAGAGAGAGAGAGAGATCCTGTATTATAGGGGTTGCTGTTAATATTGTGCTAGTAAAAAACTGATGAATTTTGGGTACCAAAAACTTTGTCTCAAGTTTTTCCGAAATTAAACGAGAGTGCAAGTAATGAGAAATAAGCCTTTCTCCGTAGACATAAGACACACTCTAATTTCCCCACAAGCTACATCTCTCTCTCTCTCTCTCTCTCTCTCTCTCTCTCTCTCTCTCTCTCTCTCTCTCTCTCTCTCTCTCTCTCTCTTATATTTCTTTTTTATTTCAAACTAGTTATCAAATGTTTTCAGTGTTAATGAAATCCGTGGAGTCACTGTACAACTCTTTCTGATAATAAATACGTTTAACTAATTTCCCCAAAATGTAATTACGGATGGGATAACATCGAATATCCAACGGTATCATTTGAAAAAGTAACGATAGTGCAGAGCCGTGAAGCTTTAATAAAATCGCATTATCAATAAGGTTTTGCTGATGTTAAACCTCAATAACATTGAACCTAACATATTGGTTCAAAGTATGACGAAGTCTGTAACTCAAAGAAATTATTTCAATCAGTTTAATTGGGGAAGGTTTATGTTGTCTTTATAACGTCAGTCTGCTTCTGTTGATTTACATTCTTGTTTAAAATTAAATTCATAATCAATTACAACTCCATTATTGGTCCAATTTATTCTGTAATATGGATCTTACCTCCAACTGGACTAAAGGATCAAAGACGATTAGAAAATAATTTTTGGAGAATTCTTTAAAGAAATAATAGGTCTATGAAACATATCCTCTCATTCATTGGACCCTTTAACTTCACTCTCATTGTTATCAACATTTATATTACTATTATTATTTGTATTTTTACTATGTTGTGAGTATTTTTATTCATGTTACCATTATTATTATTATTATTATTATTATTATTATCAACATCTATGCTAAGGTGGTTATGCGATCGAGTAGTTTTATTTATTTATTTGCTGTCTGTGTGTCTGCGGACAGGATTACGTCAAAGGTACGAATTTTGACGGAATTTTCACCGCAGATAGATTTTAGGCCATGGACCACTCCATTAACATTTGACAGTGGTCAGAAATCTCTGAGTGCTCTTTTATTTATTTATTTATTTATTTATTTATTTATTATTATTATTATTATTATTATTATTATTATTATTATTATTATTAGTATTGGTAATAGTGTTAGTATTAGTATTAGTATTAGCATTATTATCATTATTATTAATATTATTGTTGTTGTTGTTGTTGTTGATGTTTTTGTTATTGTTGTTATTGTTGTTGCTGTTTTTGTTGTTGATGTTGTTGTTTTTATTGTTGTTGTTGTTGTTGCTGTATAATCCTTATTATTTACCAGTATTTCATTATTACTATCACCATCCTTTATTCTGACTGAACTAGAGAACTGAGCAGGTCCTCGGAAGCTTTCTTCGTGTTTTCATTTTCAATTACATTTTACAGAAATATCAATGGGAGTTTGTTCTATTATGCTTAGACTCACACCATTGTGTGTGATTAATAATAGCACTATTATTATCATTATCATTAATATCATCATTGTTATTATCATTGACATTATAAACTATGATAAAGGTTTATTTGAAACGTCATTGCCTAGCAATCTGTTGGACGAGAGTTCAAGCTCAACTTGAGCTCAATAGCTCTAGTAGTGTATGCAACCTCACTAATCTTGAGACCCTGAAAGAGAGTAATGTCTACCTGTTGAGTCATTAGCAGCCATTGTCTGGCCCTCCCTAGTCCTATCTTGGTGAAGGGGTTCAGTGAGCTCATCATATGAATATGTAGTCAATATCTACGACATTGTTTTGTCCCTTGCCTCTGCCATTTATGAGTGACCTTTAAACCTTTAAACCGAATTCACTTCACTACAGCTTCAGATTATCGACCTCATCATTATAAATCATATTTTACGGGAGTTCAGTTCCGCCTCATTCTTCAGTTTTATTCCTTCAATTCCTGATGATATTCACACGTCCTATTTATTCGACTTCCCTATCCTTCGAAATCCATCGTTACTTTATTTCTATTATCCTTCGTTTCCTTCCAATTCTTATAACCGATTGATTCCTTCGTAATTTATGCATCGGCCTTTTCAGGATATGTTCAGTTTTGATCAAATTGACTGTAACTAATTGAAAACAAGTCTCTCTCTCTCTCTCTCTCTCTCTCTCTCTCTCTCTCTCTCTCTCTCTCTCTCTCTCTCTCTCTCTCTCTCCAAAACATGTTAGAGTTGATCACCTGAATAGTTATGATTATATGTTGGTAAAAGCTTCTACTAAATAAATTAATAATTATAATTCTGATGATAAAACTTGATGATGGAACATTTGGTTGTGTTATTTCATTAAAGTCATCGAATCTTGATTTTGTCTTTTGAATCTATATGAATTACACAAAGATAAGTAACGTCAAGGTGGAATATGTATTTAGCCACAAGTATTAAGGTCTAACTTTCTTTACTCGATGGCAATAGTCCAACAATACCCATTAAACTCTCTCTTCCTATCTTTGTAATTCAATTCTAATCTTTACTCTCCTGACTTCATCCTTCATTAACATCATGCACTTGGCACATTAATTTTTATAATGGGAATTTTCTCCTTCATAGATAATTCCAGCCAAGAAACCAAGGGAGATTCCATAACATCCAGGCGTGGCAATTGCAGGTCTTTCAGGAGACGCTTATCCCGAGCATGGTTAATTTAGTGGTCGTCATATAACCAATCAACAATGAAAAAGCTGCCTTACATACTTGGAACCTTAATGACTATGACTGAGTAATTAAAATGAACCAAACTGGTGTCTCACCCTGGCTCAGAGGAAAATGATTAAAACTTCGTTAACTTGGAAGTGGTCTGAAGAGGTAATCTGGCGTTTCTTACCATTCGGAATACAGTATATTGGTTTCAGATATTTTAACGTACCTTTTCAAACAAAGTTGCTACGACAGAAAACATGGTAAAAGGGATTTTGTATTCACTACATTCAGTTCGTTATGAAATTTAATTCAACATTGCAAGTTTTCTTTTTTTTCAAATTAATTTGATATATATTGTGTATGGTTATTAATTTTGAACGTTTCATTGTTTATTTTTTATGCATTATGCAAACGGTATTATTTTGATATGCCAACATACAAGTTCTATTTTCTGATAGTTGATCAACTCCAACTCTTACTATCTCTTGTTTAGCCTTTCTATTTCTGTCATTATATGCTCAACTTCTTTTAAATCTTTTAAATCTCTCCTACCGATCGCCATGGCTTAAGAGCTTTAGACTTTGCCTCTGAATCAGGCTGTGAGCAAATCATATATGAAGCTAATCGTATACACTGACCCCCTACCGACCTATAGCTTTGATAAGCTGCACAGAGAAAGTAGCTGAGAGAATGGTACTCAACAGACTGCAGTGGAAAATAGGCCAACTACACCATCGCCTATATGCCTACAGAAGCGGCATAGGCACTCATGAATGCATTACAGATGTCCTCTCAACAATTAATGACAAAAAAACTTTTGTCATATTCCTCGATCTCGAGAAAGCCTTTAAGCTAGCCAGCTCACCAGCTATACTCTTCACACTTGTTGATAAAAGAGTGAAAGGACACTTACTGGCCTGGACTCGAAACTACACACTGAACAAAGAAGCCAGAGTCACTTTCCAAGGAAAAACCACTGAGTTCATCCCCCTAGAAAACGGTACACCACAAGGAGGCATACTAAGCCCCTACCTTTTCAATCTACTAATGGAGAACTTAGCCACTTTAAAACTCCCAAATGGGGTGGAAATTTCCATATATGCCGACGATATATGCATAGTATGTCCAAATAAAGCTCATGCAAAAAATGTCATTCAAAAAGCACTTGACATGATCCAAGCCAAATGCAATGAACTTGGCCTAAAGATCAACAACAACACTCGCAAAACCCTCAGAACTTCACACTGAGGGGTGAAGACATCGAATGGGTGAGTCAATTCATGTACCTTGGGGTAATCATTAGCAAAACGCTATCACCAGCCAATGAAGTAACCTACCTCAGAGAGAAGACAAAGATTCATCTATTGGCCATGAAACGAATGACCTCCCTAAAACAAGGAGTATCTAATAACCTCCTAAGACTGTTTTATCTACAAGCAATTCGATCCCATATCGATTATGCAGCACCCACACTCATTGACTTGACTGACACTCAAAAAGCATCATTAGAAATAGTCCAAAACAATGCCATGAGACTGATTAGTGGCTCTCTAATGTGGACAAGACTCTGCTTACTTAGAGCAGAAACCAACCTAATTCCCCTGTCAGCCAGGATTGACATAAGGAGTAGCAGCATTACATTCAAGTCAATCATCGCAGACAGAAAAAGCCCACTTAACAATAAAATAAAAAGGCTTCTACCTCTTGCTGAAGAATTGGATCCGCCAAATTCCCACGCAAAGAAACTACTGGATACACTCAGATGCAAAATGAGGCTTACAAAACCAAGGGACAACAAAAGCATGATGGATACAGCCCTCCTGCCCCTTGGGCTCATGATCTTATCAAATACATCTTCACCATCCTACCAGCAGCAAGCAAGGCTCTCTGCACGCCAGAGCAACTCACTGTAGCCGCAAAAAATGCCATCAGGTACACACCTGCGCCTCACACCTACTATACGGATGGATCAGTAGACCGTGCAATCCCTGCAGCTTCTGCTGCAGTTATTTCCACATCAGGATATAAAGAAAACTGGAGACTTCCCAACCATGCATCCACACTGCAAACTGAACTAGTGGCCATTGTAAAAGCTCTAGAACACTCTGCCAACCAACAACATGGGAACACAACGATCCATACAGATTCCAGAGGAGCTATTTTGGCCCTCAGCAACAAGGAACCTACAGAGAATGTTTACCTCATCACTACAATTCAATTTTTAGCCTTGCTCCACCAAAACAACAATAGGCAAGTTACCTTGAATTGGATTCCAAGCCATACTGGAATCTCTGGCAACGACGAGGCCGATCACCTAGCCAACTCGGCCTTAATGTGCCAAACCATTAGCATTACTCTACAACCGTCATTAAAAACCATAAAAAATGAAATGGCTGCCTACTGCAACATCCAAAAGACTAGTGAAGTAAGGAGAGCCTTCCTAGATGGATCAAGATCTGCAAAGTGGTATATTGAAGCAACAAACATTACCACACCCAATTTCCAGACAAACACCTCGCCAGGACGCAGTAATCATTTGCAGACTGCGACTGGGATATCTATGCAACTGGCAAATTATCTTAGATAATGACGAAGACCCTGCAGCACAGCATAGACCAATAAGACTGTGCAAGTACTGTAATCAAGACACAAAGAACCTCTACAGCACTATCTACAGCAATATCAGGAAACAAGCCTACTTCGGCAGGATCTTAATCCCAACACTCCTGCAACTGCAACAGCAATTGTCAAGCATATAATTGACAATCATAACACCCTCTCAGCCTTCATTCACAGCTACCCTCCACCGAGATAACGTTGCAACAACGCCAACGAGCAATCTAAGCAGCAATTGAAGAGAAACCTTCTTATCCCCCCTGCAATTTCTATGTTGGGAGCAGAACGGTTGTTGGTGGCTGAGGGCAACAACTACTACTCCTTATAAGGAGACATTTTGTCTTCCTGTCCTATTTTCAGCTTGGAAATGGAGTCGGAGTCGTCGGCGGTCTTTTTGACTTCCAACATATCTTTCTCTCCTCTCAGCCAATATCCCTTGCTGGAGTCAGAATGGGTGCTGGCGGCTGAGGGCAATAACTCATACTCCTTATAAGGTGACAATTTGGCCTTCCTGTCCTTTTTTCAATGTTGAAACTGGGAACGGAGCCGTCGGCGGTCTTTTTGATATCCAGCATCTTTTTCACCTTCAATCTCTTTATATTTTCCCAGTTCAGGCATCCCTCCAAACCACCTTTGTAAGTCTAAATAAAAAAAATCATAGGTAACCTTTTATTTTTACTTTTTTTTATTTTGCTTGTTCACAGGTACAGGAATTTTTTATTCCATCCTGTCTCTACTACTAAAAGCTGCTACAACTCCCTCCTTTCAGCTCTTTCCCACTCAGCTGAAATCTCACACTATCCCTCTATCTCACAACTTAAGCTTAAACCACTACAAAGTTTTTTACTTCACCTATATCAACATCTCCAACTAAAAATTTTTCAACTCCTTCCCCAGCTCTCCTACTTATCGGGACTTACTACTATAATTCTTTTTCTCTAACCAAGACTGGAGCCAGTGGGTTCATGGGAAGGCAGCCCCTTCCCACGGTCAATTACTCCTTTCTCAAAACAACCCATCACAACCTAAAACCTATCCCAATATCCTAAAATAAATGTTGCAGAATATCCCCCATCCCAACTACCTATCCCAATATATCCTACCAAAACACCTACGGGCTGCAAGACTGCAAAAGCCTGTGTCTGGCTAAAAAGGCCAGGCAATCTTCAACAACAACAACAAATTATAACTAGTAATGCTGGTTCTCCAATCGGGACATCTGATCACGCCTTGATTTCTTTAGTAGTGAAGACTGATGAGCCTGTCCCTGATGTATCATACTCTTGTAAAATTTATATGAAATCTCAAGCAGACTGGAATGGGATTTTGCATGATCTTTTGTGCTTGAATTGGTCACAATTATATAGTAGTGTAGATCCTGTTGTCCCTTTGAATGGGAATCTAGTCAACATAATTGATAGGCCTATCCCTTCTCGTGTGCTAAGGTACCAAGTGAAGGACAAACCATGGTTCAATGATGATTTTAGACGAGCTTATTTGGAGAAGCAGGAGGCCTATCATCTTTGGAAGGGTAACAGATCAGGTTTGACCTGGAATAACTATACTCAGCTTGGAGCTTTTGCTCAGAGAGTTTATGCCTCAACTGAAAAGGAGTACAATTTAACCATAAAAGAAACACTTTCTGGTACAACTCAGGAACATAGATGGTGGTCTACCCTTAAATCTGCACTATTTGGTATAGATGCAACAGTTCCTCCTTTACTTAAACCAGATGGCTCAGTCTTTCACTGTCAAAAGAAAAAAGCAACCCTTTTGGATGATGTTTTTGACAGTAAACAGAGTAATGAAAAACTTGAACTTCCTCATTCCTGTTTTCTTGAGGCTAAACTAACTAGTTTAGCTTCTCGATCTCATGAAATTAAAGCTCCGTTGATGGACCTTGATGCTTATGGAGGTGTAGACCCAAATGGTATTTTTCCTTTATATTTTATAGACTACAGATTTCTTAGCTCAAAATTTATCTGTTATTTTGCGCAAGTTAGCAAGAAGAAGAGCTTTTAGCACTTGTTGGAGAATTGGTAATGTTACTCCTCTATGTAAATGTGTTTGTGGTTGCTCAAGTTCCACTGATTACCACCCAATTTCCATAACTCCCATATCATCTAAAGTTTTTGAAAGTCTTCTGGCAAAACGTCTTAATAGGTTTGCTGAAGATAATCATCTATTCCCTAGTTTGCAATTTGGTTTTCGTAAATTTCTTGGAGTATGTGATGCCCTTCTTACAATCTATAATGTTGTACAGAAATCCCTTGATTGTGGTCAGGAAGTTCGTATGATTGGCCTTGATTTTAGGCTGCCTTGGACCGTGTTAATCATGAGGCCCATGTTTTCAAACTCAAACAGTTGGGAGTGGGTGGGTAGTTTCTTAGCATTATTATTGATTTTTTAAGTAATAGATCTCAAAGAGTTGTTGTTGATAGGACCTTAGTGAGTATAGGAATGTGATATCTGGTGTTCCAATGGGTAGTGTTCTTGGCCCATTACTTCTCATACTATATACTCATGACATGTGGTTTGGCCTAGAAAACAAGCTTGTTGCCTATGCAGATGATGCTACTCTCTTTGCATCAATTCCATCATCTGAACGTAGATCTGGGGTTGGTGAATCCCTTAATAGAGATTTAGCTAAAATCAGTGCAAGGTGCAAATTATGGGTGTTAAGTTGAATCCTAACAAAACTCAAAGTATGATTGTTAGTAGGTTAAGGACAGTGGCTCCTCAACATCCGGATCTCAGTATTGATAATATTTCTTTAAATTTGTAAGACTCTTTTGAAATTTTAGGTCTGTGTCTTCTTCAAATACACAAAAAAAAAATGGCTTATTGAGAAAGTCTTACAACATTTTCGGTGAACAATCTATTCTGAAGAAGTGTTTTAATTCTTTCATACTACCTTGTTTTGAGTATTGTCTTGTTTTGAGTATTGTTGTCTTGTTTGTTCTTCAACTGCTAATTCTCAACTTAATTTGTTGGACAGAAACTTACGGTCTTTTAAATTTCTTATTCTTGATTTAGATATTAATCTTTGGCACCGTCGTTCAATTAGTTCATTATGCAGGTTGCATAAGAGTTTTCATAACTCTGACCATCCTTTATATTCAGATCTCCCTGGACAATTCTATCCTGTTCGTAATACTAGGCAGGCAGTTAATTCTAATAGCCAGGCCTTCTCCATCATGAGGCTCAATACTACGCAGTACTCTAGAAGTTTTATTCCAGCTGTGACCAAGTTGTGGAATGATCTTCCTAATCGGGTAGCTGAATCAGCAGAACTTCAAAAGTTCAAAGTTGCAGCAAATGTTTTTATTTTGACCAGGCTGACATGAGTCTTTTTATAGTTTGTATATGTCTTATATGTTTTTGACGTTATTTATATTTATTTATTCATATTTATATTTATGTATATACATATATATATATATATATATATATATATATATATATATATATATATATATATATATATATATATATATATATATATATATATATATATTAATCCCTCACATGTAGTGGTTAATGGTGACCAGAACCGAACGTGATAGGTGAAAAACCGCGAAGTAGGTTCCCTCCCTATTTTTGGAATACATACATTTTATTTTGTGTACATGAACATGTATATATAATAATAATAAGAGTATATTAGCCATTTAAATGCTTAAGTTATTATTAGAACATTAAAGAAGCATGTAAATAAATATTGATAATGTGAATTATATGCTGTACATGAAATAAAGTACTGTACTGTATAAATACTGTAATATAAATACATTACATATACATTATGTACATTTAAATTCATACATAAATAATATATAAATATATAAATAGTGTAATTGTACATGTACAATTGTATAATTGTATATGTAGATATAAATACTGTACATGTATATACTGTAGATATTATTTTAGAACTCTTTTATGCCTATAACCAGATACGTAACTCACCTCTAACAATGACGATGATCTTGATAAATGACGATGAAACACCTGTGCAATATGATGGAGGTGAAGAAGATGAAGTTGATTTATTGCACAGGTTACTGAGAGCTTTACGGCTTCTCAGGTGACTCCTTATCGTCTGTTGATAGAGGCGGTGGATCGTCAAGGACAGCTTCTGATAGACCTTTAGGAACTGCAGGAGGTGGCCTTGTGGCTCGATGGCCTCGATGGGAAGCCCGAGAGGCAGCAGGAGGAGTATCTGATGCTTCTGCAGAAGGTTTTCGGCTCACTAGGAATATCGTGATGGGAAGCTGTTGACATTGATTTTTTCATCTGTGCAAAGATGCTCTTGTAAAGCTTCATCATACAGTCAATATGGTTACTAAATTTGATGGCTCTGACCATATTATCGTCGATTTCCTGCGCCCTTTGTTGCAGAGCCCATGCCATGTTGCAGAGCTCTTGCAGGTTGTCCAAGGTAAGGCCACGTTCTTCAGCTTCGTCGTCGTCACAGACGTCGGCGGCCTCTTCTTCTTCCTCACTCACTGATCTTGTCATTTCGACAAGATCCTAGATGGTTAGGGGGCTCTGAGTGGCACTCAATCAGTGAGTTGACGTCATCCGTCGTCATGTCAGAGAAACCTTCGCTGGCTACTAACCTTGCCCGCCTCGCAGCCTTATCTACGGCGGAGTGGTGAACTTCGTCTAGCGTAAATCCCTTATAATCATAAACAACGTCTGGCCACAATTTTCGCCAACTTGCATTCAATTTTTGCTCTTTCATCTCATTAAGATCTTTCTGAATGTTGGCCAGGCACGTTGCCATGTTATATTCCCGTCAATATCTCTTGAGGCTGAAGTCCTCGTCGCCTTCGTCGATGGAAGAGATGAGATCCTCCATCGTGGACCTCGTTTAAAGGGCCTTGAAGGCCCGAATGACCCCCTGATCCATTGGTTGTATGAGGGAAGTGGTGGTGAAGGGAAGGCGCTCTACTTGGACCCTGTCATAATGGAGATCCGTTGCATGTCCTCTTGCACAATCCATCAAGAGGAGGACCTTAAAGGGCAGCCCATTCTCAGCGAGGTACAGCTTCACTCGTGGGATAAAGCAGTGTCAAGTGTGAGGGCTTTGGTTATCCATGCCTTTGTATTACTCATCCAGTAGACGGGCAGCATGGCTTTGTTTTTGTTTTTCAAAGCCCAAGGATTCAATGACTTATAAATTAAGCCTGGCTTGAGCATAAAGCCGACTTCATTCCCGCACATGAGGAGAGTGACAAGATCTTTGTGGGCCTTGAACCCTGGTTTCTTTACTTGGTCCTTGTAAAGGAATGCCAGGGATGGCATCCTCTGATTGAACTTTTTCGATTATTTAAAGGATTATTAATTATGCTTTCTTCATCCTCTTCCGCCTTTGGAAAGTTGAGTATCGGGTCTTTACTTTGAATATGTTTTAGCTCCTGTTTCACAATGAAATTGAGTATTTATTTTGTTTTAGAGCTAGGCCAGTTACTGGAGGCGCCATGGGTTCCGTCGTTCTTAGGCGTGCGTTATTTAGTTAGCGGAACGACTTCCAGTTTTTAAATAGCATTATTTAATTATTGTAATTATTTAGCTATTTAGGCATTTATTCTTGTGAAGATTTGATTATGTGCATAATTATCTAATATTTCCTCTGTCGATCGTATAGTTAGATTTAGGTAACCGAGAACTCGTCTAGCCTAGTTAACCTTTCCTAGACATTTTCTATACGTTCGACATTCCCCGATTACCGTTGTGTTTCGTTTTCATCCATTGGAGACTGATACCTCCTAGAATGTTATGAAACTTCTCACGTCTCTTCGGAGACTTAAGGGTAATCCCTTTTCCTCTGAGTGTAGCCTCAGGCTACAACCCTAGTAGCCGTGCCTGTATTTTATTCAGACATGGCTAACCTAGGGTTTGGTTTCTGTCTATTCCCTTAACCTTTGTTTGTGGATATACCAGCAGGTTTTGGGATTTATTCAGAATCTCTAGCATTTAGTCTAATGTCGACGACCTGCCGGCAGGGTGTGTTGGTTGTAGGATACCTTTTTGGGCTCAAGCCATGACGTCCTGATGGAAGGTTCCTTCAGTAGCTTCCTAGGGTATATTTAACTACAGTGGATATTCCCAGAGAATTAAACTAAAGGTTATCACAGAATTCTAACTTCTGGTGCGAGTACCCTAAAGGTTTCCCTCTAGGATATCGTATATCAACAGGGGACGCATGTATTAACACGTCACATATCTATCTGCACCCCATATAGAGTTAACACTTCGATATGGAAAGGTGGAGAATAACTGGGGAGCCGTTCCACAGTTACACTCATCCGTGGCTGCTTTTGGTACTCGAGACGTAAACAAAGGGGCGCCATTGCTAAATGACGTCACGTCCGTCCTCATCCTTCTGCCTGTAGCTTCTCGCTTTAGTCGGATTTTCCTTGAGTGCGTTTTTCATCTGCTTACATCGCCGTTATGTCTCTACCTTCAGCCTCGCCTTCTTCTGGAAAGTTGAGTACCAGGTCCCAGTATTGTTTAAATAAGCTCTAGCCGTAAAGTAACTTCTACTTTTCGTAAAATATTGAGTTTTATGGCAGAGCGGTGCCGATACCGGGCGCGCCATTTTATGGCGTCGCTGTTCATGTTGCATGCTTTATTTAGTTAGCCAGAACAGCCCTCTCCGGTCATTTAACTAATTAATAGGAATTACTTATATAGTGTTTTAGCGCTCATCAGACTCGGTCGCCGTTCGACCCCATACTAGATCGCTAGCTTAGCCCCTAGGCTGGACAGCCTAGTGCTTGTTTTTATGCATGATATTTACCAGTGTTCCTAGGTTAAGTTATGCAGATTGTGGCATTATTAAACATACTATTAACTGTGATGTAAGTGTTTTCGTCTTCGGGGACCATATAGGGACTGGGTTGATTGCGTATCTTTCCACCCTAACCTAATGTAGGAACCCCTATATGCTCTCTAATCCCCTTGCCTGCGGGTATTCCCTCTGTGTAGTCTTGCTTCCCCTTCTATATAGGGGAATTTTGTCTACAAGCAGAGTATTTTTGCTTCTCTGCCTACCCTAAGGGAATGACCCTCCCTTAGGGTCGGACCGAGAAATAAGGAACGGCTCTGCCCTTCCTCAGTTGCACCTGGTTGGGTTACTCCTTCCTCCCTGCAACTTGCGATGTGTCTTTCAAGATTTCCTAGCCTAGGAGTTAGCCCTTCTTCTCTAGGTTAAGCTCTGGGGGTTGACTCTGCCCTATTATAGTTTGGAACGGTACTCCTGTACCATTCTCATTCTGGGCTACCTAACCTAGGTTAGGGAGCGTTCTCTCTTTCCTTGGTGACCGTTCTCATACAGAGTCTCCTCTATAGAAAGACCTTTTCTTCCCCCTCCCCATCTATCCCTTTGGTGTAGGCTTGCCTACACACATCTGTCCTTAGTCCTACAACTCCTCCCTTGGGTGGAGTGGTAGGGCTAACATTGTTCTCCTGCTGAGCTGGCCGCTCTGGTACACATACCCTTCATAGCGTTCTATGGGGGTGGTTGCCGGCGGCAGTCCGGCCGGTGGGGGGATTCCCCCCTCTTGAGTTCCCTGTAACCCTCCCTTGGGTTACCCCAGGCACCCGGCCGACTGCCAGCTCCCTGCCACCGGATGCTAGGAGTATCCACTCCTATCATGAGTGCACTCTCTCCGGAGGGATGCCGGAGGGGTATGGGATTTTACCCCTTCCATCCCTCCTTACCTTTCTCTCTTTCTATCCTGGTGCCGGTCCCTTGCCGCCTCTACTGCCGGCGATAACCGCCACTACCTCGGGTGACATTCTTTCATAAGATGCCCTCCCCCTCTAAGACATCAGCCTTCCGTGTGCCGGAGGCTGCCGCCTTCCGTTGACATACAGCCGACGTCCCACCCCTCATTTTACCTAGTAACAGCTGGCCAACCTTCGGAGCCGGCCACCGGCGTGCCGGCATTGATTGCCGGCATTCTAGGTATACAACCATATACCTAGCTATCTTATGAATTGATCCAAGCTCACCAGGCCGTCGGCCTTCGGCTGCCGGAGCCACCACCCCCTACCGGCGACCGTATAATACGATGGTATTATACTTTAGATACTCAGTGTGTCTGTCTTGATGCCTTCCACCCTGCAGGACCGGCCTCCTGTCTGCCGGCACCCTCCTGCCGACAACATGCCGACAGTCAAAATGCTGCAGCCAGATGGCTTGGCCACTTCTATATATAGGTATTGCCTTACCATCCAAGATTGTGGCTATGCTGTTTGATTGCACATTACAATTTTCCAGCATACTCTGTGTGTCTTAGTGCAGCCGATTACCGGAACCTTCATTTAATAAGGGGTTTTCTCCTATACCCCTACTACTCCAGGGATCTGAGTGGTCTCAGACCCTGCTACACCCTGCGGGCAATTTCTGTTAGAAGCTTAGCTTCTACCCACCACGGCTTATCCATATGGATTTCCATTTTGTGACCTTCGGCCACAAAAGAAATTGCCTACTGATAAGGTTACAGTAACCGTCTGGGCGGGATTCACAAGTATGTGTCTATCAACTTCCTTTCCCGCTCATTATTCTCAAGCAGTTAAATGCCTTGTAAATTAATTTAATGTTTAAAAATTTAGATTAAGATATCTTAAATTTAGAGTAATGTAAGTCATTCTTATGCCTTCCATGTACTCATGATCTCTTTCTTTTACAGGAGGAGTATATGAAGTGTGAGAGCAACTTCTGCGGGGTGAAGCGCCCGGACTTCTACGGGTACAAGGCGTGCCGGACCCACGCCCCCTGCACCGCCAAGAAAGGCGACTTGAAGTATTGGGACCTGCAGAACTGTACAGTCTGCAAGAGTCATTTGGTCGAGGCGTTCGACGATCCTCCTTCTGCGGAGGCAAGGGACAACGCTTGAGAGAAGCTACGCAAATGGGTGCGTGGATTCCAGAAGAACGCCACCGGACCGTATCTCGCCAACGAAGATTTGAGGGCCTTGCTCTTCCCAAAGGCATCCAAAGACTCTGTGGTCCCCCGTGATCAGATCCCCACCGTCCAGATCGTGGTGGAACCTGATATTGTCATGGCCCAGTCCATGCATTAGTGCCATCTAGATTCCGATGACGTGGAACGTATGTCGGAAGTGTCAGAAGAGATGGAGAAGAACCTCATGGGCAAGGAACTCGACTATGAGGAAGATCAGGTGGAATACCCTGATTCAGAGACCGAGGTCGCTCCCGCTCCTATTCCAGCAGCAACTCCTGCATTGTCCGAGGAACCTGTTCCTTGGACTTTTGCCAACCCGGACCCTCTTCCATCGGCCACTCAGGAGGTCTTCAAGATGCTTGAAGCCCTCATGGAATGAAAACTACAAGAAACCCAGGAGCAATTCCGGACTACTCTGGTTAATCTTAAACAACCGAAACGGATTTCGGTTAAGGACCTCCCCACTTACTCGGAAGCTAACCCATGGAGATATGCCGAGCATATGCCAATCACGACTGGAAAAATCTATATCAGTGAAAGGGTTGGCTCTATCTTGCTGGAAGAAGTGGAATTCTTCCCGAATTTCGAGGCTTATCCGGACTGTTACGTCCGGCTCAGGTCCGAACCAGCCTCAAATGAAGAGATCGAACCGAAGGAGGTTATCATGTTCGATTTCGCGAAGGCCCAGGCTATGTTAGCCCAGGCGGTGAAGAGTAGGGGTTTCACCAACTCTAATATGCCGGCGCTTAGCAAGAAGCATCCAACCTTCGTTGCGCCGAATGCTGCGACTTTCCCCTTCATCGAAAAGGCCTTCACAGCGGTCTTAAAGGTAGTGGAGGAAGGAAAACCTTGCCCTGCGCTGGAGGAGTGCAGACCCTTCTCCCTTACTGTTCTTCCCGATGATAGGCACTGGAAAGACGTCCAGTCAACCTTCACGGTAGGGAAATTAGAGCCTGACGTAGCCGGTCGTCAATTCAATGAGGACCTCCCAAGGCTAAATGATCACCTCCTTAATAGGGAACAGGATACGAAGGAGAGGCTTGCCGCGTCGCTGTCCCACCAGGTACAGCTAGAACTTATGGCCGGGGATACTAGAGTCCCGGACTTTTATATGGTCCTAGCCAAATCGCACTTGGCAACGGTGACGAAGGACCTATATAGCTTCACTAGGGCTCGCAGAGCCTGTCGTAAATTCGTGTTCGCCAACGAGATGGTGAAACACGAACCCCGGAGGCTGATTTCCTCCAATATCTGGGGTAAGTATCTCTTTCCATCCTCTCTGGTGAAAGAGATTGTAGACAAGGCTGCCACGGAGAATAGGAACCTTCTCCACAAGTGGGGCATGTCAAGGAAGAGGAAATCCTCTCAGGACGATGGCCCTCAGCCTAAGAGGAAACCTCAAAAGCCGAAACCCCAGCAACGTCAACAGAGACGGCAGTTTCCGGGTGCCGCTACTCCCCAAGTGGCCACACAGCCACAGCAGACCTTTCAGTTGGTCCCCCAACCAGTGGTGTCGCAGTCACCGGTCTTTACCCCTGCATATGAGCAACACGCTACTACCTTTCGTCCCAGAGGTAGGGGCTCAAGCAGAGGTTCCGGCAGAGATTCGTCTCACCGTCCCTCCAGAGGCAAAGGAGGAAGGGGAGCTATCGGCCGAGGTGGCAAACCCTCGGGACACCAGAAGCAATAAAGTGCTTCCGGTGGGAGGAAGACTCCGCCAATTCCAGGATCGTTGGACCTTCAATCCCTGGGCGCACAGCATCGTCAAGAAGAGACTAGGCTGGAGCTGGACTCAACCACCCCCAGCCTTCCAGCAATTCTTCCAACAGTCAACCCCCCTCCTGGAAGAATATGTCCTAGAACTCTTGAACAAGGTGATCAGGAGGGTAAAGTCAACCAGGTTCCAAGGGAGACTATTTTGCTTTCCCAAGAAGGACTCCAACAAACTCAGTCATTCTAGACTTATCCCCTCTCAACAAGTTCATTGCGAACAAGTTCAAGATACTGACTCTGCAACAAATAAGGACCCTTCTGCCTCAAGGGGCCTACACGGTCTCCATAGACCTGGCGGACGCCTACTGGCACGTTCCGATGAATCATTACGCTTCCTCTTACCTCGGATTTTGACTCCAAAGGAAAAGTTACGCCTTCAGGGCCATGCCCTTCGGGCTCAACGTGGCTCCACGGATTTTCACCAAGCTGGCAGACGCCATCGTCCAACAACTCCGTCTTCAGGGCGTCCAACTGATGGCCTACCTAGACGACTGGCTAGTCTGGGCGACATCGCCCGAAGATTGTGTAAGAGCCTGCAACAAGGTCACCCAGTTCCTAGAGCATCTGGGATTCAAGATAAACACAGAGAAATCTCGCCTCTCTCCAGCTCAGAAGTTCCAATGGTTGGGAATCCATTGGCACCTTCAGTCACACCGCCTTTCCATTCCACAGAAGGAAAGGAAGGAAATAGCAGGGTCTGTCAGAAGACTTTTAAAATCCAAACAGATCTCAAGACGACAGCAGGAACAAGTTCTCGGCTCTCTACAGTTCGCTTCTGTGACAAACCCAGTGCTTCGCGCACAGCTAAAGGATGGTGCGTGAGTCTGGAGACGTTTCGCATCTATCGCTCGAAGAGACCTCAAGAGATGGCTTCCAAACAGACTTCGCTCACTTTTAAAGCCGTGGTCGGAAGCAAAGCACCTGAAAAGGTCCATTCCTCTTCAACACCCACCTCCATCGATCAACATCCACACGGACGCTTCACTGGAGGGTTGGGG
>NW_027168760.1:120000-122500 GCF_036898095.1 Palaemon carinicauda | reverse complement strand
AAGGAAAGACATGTTCAATTCCATCGCAACATACACTTCTTAGCTTGATTAGTATGTGTTTAGCTTTCCCACTATCAATATGTCTCGTAAAAAGTTGAATGATAATGAAATATTAGAAGAGTTATTGAAGGATTCAGATTCTGTTGAGGAAAGTAAATCTGATGAAGATGAGTACATTGTACAAGAAGAGGAATGATGATGATGAAGTCAGCCAATCTGAGGGTGATGAGAGTCGGAAGTGATAACATCAAATTTAGGTTAGTATCGTATTCTCTCTCTCTCTCTCTCTCTCTCTCTCTCTCTCTCTCTCTCTCTCTCTCTCTCTCTCTCTCTCTCTCTCTCTCTCTCTCTTTCATGCCCTTTTTAATATATATATATATATATATATATATATATATATATATATATATATATATATATATATATATATATATCTTGCCATAGGAGCTTTACCATTATCTCTTATTATTTTTTTTTTGCTATTATTGTTGTTGTTGTTATTACTGTTGTTATTACTATCATTATTATTATCATGTTTTTTATATTTTGTTGAAATATCAGCCTACTGTGTATTTTTTTCTTCCTGAATTTATTATCCCTCACATTTTACAGAGGAACTTCCTTTTCAAGAAGAGGAAATATCATCAAACACGATTAGAGTTAAATGTGGTACGGTGTGGAAAGTAATATCTCAAGCAGATGAAGATTGTGGAAGATTTTCTCAGCAAAACATACTGAGGGAAACTCCTGGCCCCAATTCTTTTGCAAAACGTCTTGTACAAAAAAGGAGCTACATGAGAGTGCCGTTTCGATACTTATAGATGATTTTATCATTAACATATCAGGAAATGTACTGAAGCTCAAGGCAGAAGAGTCTTCAAAAACCATAATTGCAAAGTATCTCGTGAAGAAATTCTAGCAGTAATTGGAATCATATATGCTCGTGGGATATTGGGAAAGAATCAGTCAATTGATCATCTATTGTCAAGAAAATGGGGTTCAGCCTTTTTCAGGGATACAATGCCACGTCACCAATTCAAAGAACTAATGCGGTTTCTAAGATTTGACATAGTAACAGTGAGGTCAGAACGTCTACGTACAGATAAATTTGCTTATATTTCTGAAGTGTGGGATAGATTCATTGAGAATTGCAAAGCTGCTTATAAGCCACATGAGAACATCATAATTAATGAACAACTTTTTCCCTCAAAATGCCGATGTCCTTTTCTACAGTATATGGGAAATAAACCAGACAAATTTGGAATAAAGTTTTGGATTGCTGCTGATACAGAATCAAAGTATATGCTAAATGCTTTCCCTTACTTGGGAAAAGATGAATTTCGACCAGCAAATCAGCCCTTATCAACTCAGGTTGTGCTAAGACTAATGAAACCATTCACTAGGAAAGCTAGAAATGGCACAACTGACAATTTCTTCACATCGCTTCAGTTAGCTGAACATCTGAAAGCAAAAGACACCAGCATTGTTGGCACAATGAATAAAGCCCGTAGAGAAATTCCATCTCAAATGAAGTCATGGAAAGGTCAACTGTATTATTCACTTCTGCTGAAGTTTAAAGATACGATCTTGGCAATATACCCAAGTTAGAAAAACAAGACAGTCTTTATACTCAGTTCACTTCATCGCACTGTTTCAATAGGAGATGGACAGAAGAAAAGGCCAGAAACTGTTGTGTATTACAATGCAACAAAATTTGGAGTAGACGTACATGACCAAATGGCACGTATTTATTCCACAAGTTGCCCTTCCAGACGTTGGCCTGTTCATGTATCTTACAATATTCTTGATCGTGCAAGTATCAATGCATGGATATTGTATTCAGAGGTCACAGGGGAAAAACTAAGCCGTCATGATTTTAATCTTGGATTAGCAGAGGAATTGGCATATTCTTTGAAAAATCTAGAGTTGGCAGAAAGTGCCGAAGATTCTGATGAGATTTTGGAAGAGGAGAGTAAAACACCAAATAAGAAACGGAAGCAATGCCAAATCCGCCTGTGCAAAAACAACAAAACCATGATGTCCTTCAAAAAATGTGAGAAATATGTGTGTGGAAAATGCACTGCTGTAACTAAACAAATTGTATTTTGTAAATTGTGCAAGAAGTGAGAATGTAAATGTTATTCATCACAGACCTAATCTTCAAATTTTGTCATATCAAAACAGCGAAAACAGTTCCTCAAATCAATATGGATGTTTATTTTACAAGTTGTTTGGCTAATACCAAGTAACACCTGAATTTACAATTTTGAGGACGTTTCCCATAATATATAATTTTTATTTGCTTTGAATTTCTATCACTTTTTGCTATTATTGTACATTTTGATTTAGAGGAAGAAATGAAGAACTTTATTTTTCTATGAAGATGTAATCCAATAAAGAAAGCACAATAAAGAAAGAAACAAAAAATATTTTTTATTTTCATTCTTATATTTATCTAGAATGGAAAAACTTTGTAAAACTATATATTTAAGCATAGCCT
>NW_027168760.1:105000-107500 GCF_036898095.1 Palaemon carinicauda | reverse complement strand
TAGCTCTTCTGTACTTTCTTCTTTAATCCCATCGTTTTTTTCTTCTTATCCCTACTCTTTCTTTTGCCTCAACCTCCCCCTGTTCCCCATAATCAATTCTGTTCCTTTTTCCTCCTCTCCCTCTTTCACCTCTATTGCCTGAATACAAAGGTTCATTCTAAGCCGATAACAGGTCATGTTTCCTTGTTCGCTTGGATTATAGTTACTTTATCGGTCCTTCTACTCGTCGCATATTTATCCTTATTGTGTCACTCTCATGTCCCTTTTACGAATGTATGGAATGATTCCTCGTTGAAAACTGAGCTCGTGTATTCCTGTTCTCTCAAAACACAGCTTCTCCCGTCATGTTTTCAAAAGAAGAAGCTCAATAATCCGGCGTCAAAATCCAATGGGTGTTCGTTCCCCAGCTTTGGAAAATGGTCGGACACAGATGCAGCTGTAGTTTGTTGTTTTCTTATTTCTTTGATTACATGAACGCGAAGTGCCTAGATTTAAAAAGCATCTCGGCACCAGAAATTTCTCAATTAAAAAGTGAATCTATAAAATGGAAAAGCGTCAGAATATCTCGGGTTACAAAACAGAAATCATTTGTGTATTTTTTTTTCAGTGTCATATGACCAAAGAAGGTCAGAAATTAGTATTGCGGAAAATGCAGAAAATCGTTTAAATTTTATGCAAGGTTTCACTTTTGTTCGAGGAAGTATTCAATCTATATATATATATATATATATATATATATATATATATATATATATATATATATATATATATATATATATATATATATATATATATATATATATATATACAGTCAGCGCGGATCGCTCTGTCCGGGCAGCATCCGCCGTGCATTCATTTTGGTCCCCCCCCATATCAACACTAATACACAATATAAATCAATAAAAATTTTATTGAACACTCACCAATATCCCTGCTACTTGTCTATAGGGTAGCCTTTCCTCTTCTTAACCTCCAAAAGTCGTTGAGGAACGCTATCTGCTAAATTATGAAGAATTTCTGCAGGTATTTCAGCCCACACTTTATGGAGCGCCGCCTCGAGAAGTGTGACGTTTGTCGTACCTTCTTTACGAAGGCGGGCTTTAACTATCGCCCGATGGTTCTCAATGGGTGAAATATCAGGACTTTGACCTGTCCAATCAGTAATATAGTCAACTTCGCTATTTTCAAGCCACTTTTTCACTTTCTTAGCCATATGGCAAGGAGCACCGTCCTGCTGAAAAATTTCAGCTCCTGTAGCCCCAAAACAATCCGCTAAATTTTCTTTCAAAATGTTCAAATATTGGTCAGCATTAACCGTTATGCCTTTAGGTAAAACAACAAGGCTTGGGGCACCACCGTAGGCAAACGTACCCCATACCATAAGGGATGCTGGGTGCTTTACTGTCTTGGCCGTCAAGTTAGGCTTAAGAGGATCTGACCCCTTTCGCCTCCACACTTTTTTCCCGGTCGTCTCACTCACACAAAAGGCTGCTTCGTCACTCCACAAGACACTTCGCCACTGCTCCAAGGTCCAATCCTTGTATGTCTTGGCAAAAGCAACCCTCCTCTTTCTCTGTTTCTCAGTTAAAGCGTGCTTCTTTCTCGCAATCACTTTCTCGTAGTCGAGGCGCTTCGACAGGTTTTCCTGAATCGTACGAACACTGACGTCGCTCAACAATTTAGGGTTCTGTTCTTTCAGTTGCTTAGCAGTTAATGTAGGATTTTCTTCTAGGCTTCGCTTTGAAATCACTAAAGTACGATCAGGAATCTTCCGAAGGGGGGGGGGGGAACCAGCATGGGAGTGAGAAGGGATCTCGTCGCTAACCCCTTCCTTGAACTTGGCCACTAAGCGCCTCACTGTCCTCTCGTTCATGCCAGTATTCTTCACTATTTCCTTTGTTTGCAGACCTAACTTATGACAAGTTATGACCCTAACAATGTCATCGTGACTTGTACGGGGTCTAGACATCACTGGGGGGGGGAGGCGTTGATAGACAAAAATGCCACGCGAACTCACAAAAGAACGATTGCAACTCGGCCTTCTCAACCTGACACGACCTCGATCCAAAACTTCAGGAAACACACTGACTAGTTTCCACCTGCGCAGATATGTAGATGCCAACTTGTATAAAAAGATGCCAATTAGTCAGTTTGTCCCAGTCGATTTTTTCCCCGATTTACGCGGAACGCTGTGTCCGGCCCACTACCCGGACACAGCGATCCACGCTGACTGTATATATATACAGTATATAAATACTGTATATATATATATATATATATATATATATATATATATATATATATATATATCTATATACACACAGTATATAAATACTGTATATATATATATATATATATATACATATATATATATGTGTATATATGTATGTATATATATGTATATATACATATATATGCATATATATAAATATATATATATATATATATATATATATATATATATATATATATATATATATATATATATATATATATATAT
>NW_027168760.1:85000-95000 GCF_036898095.1 Palaemon carinicauda | reverse complement strand
TAGTTCAGCCAAAGAATCGATATATGTGTCTTCGAAGATCGAAAAACATTCTTATACACTACTTTCAATGTCTGAGAGCACTAACTCCTCCCTATGATGAAATGTGAACCCTTGAAACAATATGTTAACACAAAAAACAAACCTGTGGCTGTGCACAAACCTGCCCTGGTGCCCGTACATTGGCAAGACAATGTTCTCAAAGACTTGGAGCATGATGTTAGTATTGGAGTTCTTGAACGGGTCAGTCCAAAGAAACCTGTCACATGGGGCTCCAGGATGGTTGTCACAGCTAAAGCTGATGAAATGCCCTGACGCACAGTCGACTTACAGCTACAGAATCGTCCTGCTGTACGATAGACACAGCATGTTCCTAGTCCATACCACTGATCAAATCCCTTAGAACACTAAAAAGTCTATTACAAATTTCTGGAATGGATATCCCCCAGTACCGATCCTTGAAGAGGACAGACACATCACCACCCACGTCACCCCATGGGGTAGATTCCAGTCTAAGGTCGCACACCTAAGGATTCCTTGCCAGTGGATATTTATAGACTCAGAGATTTGATAGCATTATTGAAGATTTCCCAGAAAAAGTGAACTGCGTTGATGATACTTGTGTGTGGGCAGTCAATTTAGGGATAATTCTTCCAAACCTGTGAGTGGCTTGAGCGCTGTGCACGAAATGGAATCACTCTTAACATAAGAAAATTTCAGTTTCTCAGATTCAGTGGAGTTTCCCGGGCTCACACTGACACCCACAAACGTCAAATCAACTTCAAAATTCTTAAATTCTCTTCTATATTTCCAAACATCCAAGGACATCTCAGTAGCAAAAGCATGGTTTGAAATAGTTAACCAAGGATCATATGCTTTCGCTGTGGCCAAACATATGAAACCTTTCAGACAACTTCTCAAACCACCAGCAAAGTTCACCTGGAATGAGAAACTTAACAAACTGTTTGAATAGTCGAAGGAAGCCATTGTGTCAGATGTGAAGAATGGTGTTAGACTATTCGATCTTTCCAGTACTAGATAGGTAGTAGGTTGGCCAAGGCACCAGCCACCCATTGAAATACTACTGCTAGAGAGTTATTGGGTCTTTTTAGTGGCTAGGCTGTACTACATTGGATCCTTCTCTCTGGTTACGGTTCACTTCCCCTTTGCCTACAAATACACCGAATAGTCTAACCTATTCTTTACAGATTACCAAACAATTCTTCCTCACCCAAGGGGTTAACTACTCTACTGTAATTTTTCAGTGGCTGCTTCCCTCTTGGTAAGGGTAGAAAAGACACTTTATCTATGGTAAGCAGCTCTTCTAGGAGAAGGACACTACAAAATCAAACCCTTTTTCTCTAGTTATGGGTAGTACCATTAGTAGCATAGCCTCTGTACCATGGTCTTATACTGTCTTGGGTTAGAGTTCTCTTGCTTGAGGGTATACTCGGGCACACTATCTTATCAAATTTCTCTTCTTCTTTTGTTATTTTTTTTTATAATTCATATAGAAGTTATTTATTCTAATGTAAATAGGGTTCGTAAAATATTTTTTTTCCTTTTTTCTTTCCTTACTGGGCTATTTTCCCTGTTGGGGCCCCTGGGCTTATAGTATCTTCCTTTTTCCAACAAAGATTGTAGCTTAGCAAATAATAATACTGATAACAATAATGATAATAATAATAATATTATTATTATTATTATTATTATTATTATTATTATTATTATTATTATTATTATTATTATTATTACTATTATTATTATCAAACATAATAATAATAATAATAATACATATCTACACCGAATGGTCTGTGGATGGAGTTGGATTCCTTTCGAGGCAGAAAGATTGTCTTTGCACATCCAAGAGCCCCTCCTGCTTCCCTGATGGTTGGAAACTTTGTTTGGTAGGGAGTAGGTTACGACCACAGCCAAGAGACGTTATGCCCCCATTAAAGGAGAGGCTCTTGCAGTGGAATAAGCCCTCCTACAAACGAGATACTACATCTTTTATTATAATCATGGACCATAAACCTCTCCTCAGGATCCTTTATGACAGTTCTCTCACTGAAGTCAGTAAAATAGAGACTTCTCAACCTGGAAGAGAAAACATTAGTATACCGGTTAACCTTAGTTAATATCTCCACTTTTAAGAATAAAGTACCGGATGCTGTGTCACATTATCCCCATATAACAATGGAAGAAGAAACCTGCCAAGACTGTTTGCCTTCTGCTCAACCCTCTGTCCTCGATGCGATGGAGGTTGTGAACCTAGCTGAAAATAACCCAGAACATGTTGCAGCTTTCTTGACACTACATTTAATCTGCAACATGGTTACATGGAAAATGATCGGGGAGGCAACTTCTTCGGTTGAAATCCTATCCGAACTTATATTTTCTACCCCATGCCATGAGGTTTTGCAGTACGACAGACATGGCTTACAAGTTTTACACACATGGGCAATGTTTTGTCCGTCCTATTACCCTGTTTACACTATGTTCCCGGTGGCCACGGCAGCACCGCTTCAGGCCACCGTGGGCGAAACAGGATGGACGTGAAAATGCTTGAAGACAGGATGAGCAAACGCAAAAGTCCGTGATTGCCATGGATGCCGTGTCAGAATTTAAAACTGTTTAAAATTTTGCCAAGGAAGCCACGGCGCTAATGAGAATTTTAATAGGCTGCAATAAAATGGCATGAACGAGACAAAACATAACAGCACGTAATAGGACTTAGGAAAACTTAGAAGCGGTCCGTAATGTAACAGAAAGCATGTTCTATTTCCCGCCCTCTCAAGGTCTCTTTAAGTTTCGTTATGTTTTGTTGCATTCAATGTGTGTTCTGTTGAGAGATTCAGCAACCCCACATCTATATTCAGGGGATGCAATTGATGCAAAGAGAGTAGCATCATCTGCATATACAACAAGCTTGGTTTCTAGACCAAACCACATGCCATGTGTATATAGTATGAAAAGTAATGGGCCAAGAACACTACCCTGTGGAACGCCAGATATCACAGTCCTATACTCACTATGGTGCCTATCAATAATAACCCTTTGAGATTTATTACTTAAAAAAATCAATAATAATGCTAAGAAACGACCCACCCACTCCCAACTGTTTCACTTTGAAAACAAGGGCCCCATGATTAACACAGTCAAAGGCAGCACTAACATCAAGGCCAATCATACGAACTTCCTGACCACCATCAAGAGATTTCTGTACTGCATTCACATGCTCCAAGGCCTTTACGAAAACCAAATTGCAAACTAAAGAGTTATTGGGTCCTTCGACTGGCGAGACAATCATACATTAGATCCTTCTTTCTGGGGACAGCTCACTTTTTCTTTGTCAACATATACACCGAATACTGACAACACTGAGATTACTGTTACAATGGGGTTAACTACTACATTGTAATTGGTCAGTGGCTTTTTCCCTCTTGGTGAGGGTACAAGAAACTCTTTAGCTATGGTAAGCATCTCTTCTAGGTGAAAGACACTCCAAAATCAAACAATTGTTTCATAATCTCTGTACCTTGGCCTTCCAATGTCTTGAATTAAGAGTTCTGTTTCTTGAAGGTACACCTGATAATGCTGCTCTATCGTATATCTCTTCCTCTTTTTTTGAAGTTTTTTATAGTTTGTATTGGATAATCTAATTTAATGTGGTTAATGTCCTTGAATTATTTTATTTTGATTGTTTATTTTTATCTTGATGTTTATTTATTTTCTTGTTTCTTTTCAATACTGGGCTTTATTCCCTGTTGGAGCGCTTGGGCTAATAGTATCTCTCTTTTCTAACTAGGGTTATAGATTAGTTTGTGATGATAGTAGTAGTAGTAGCAGTAGTAGTAGTAGTAGTAGTAGTAGTATTAGTAGTAGTAGTAAGCAAATATTTTTTATAGTCGTAGAATAAAAAATATCCTCTCTATGTATGGAACACTTGAAATTATTCATCATTCCTTTCCGTGAATATATTGTAGATACAGTCAGTCTCTATACTTTAATCCTTCTCTTCTAACTAGGGTCGTAGCATAGTTAATAATAATAATAATAATAATAATAATAATAATAATAATAATAATAATAATAATAATAATATTAATAATAATAATAATTTGTTCTTCATCTTGACTAAATACTACATAAACAAAGAAATGAAAAGAATCACTGCTGCCACATATCCAACAAAAGTCTCAAAAAATGTAATCATAAGACTACAATCAGAAATGCCCAAATCATCAAAACGTTTTGACGAGAGCCGATATATATAATTATTATTATTATTACTATCCAAGCTACAACCCTAGTTGGAAAAGCAAGATGCTATAAGCCCAGGGGCTCCAACAGGGAAAAATAGCCCAGTGAGGAAAGGAAATAAGGAAATAAATAAATGAAGAGAACAAATTAACAATAAATCATTCTAAAATAAGAAACAACGTCAAAACAGACATGTCATATAATAAACTATCAACAACATCAAAAACAAATATGTCATAAATAAACTATAAAAAGACTATGTCCGCCTGGTCAACAAAAAAGCATTTGCTCCAACTTTGAACTTTTGAAGTTCTACTGATTCAACCACCCGATTAGGAAGATCATTCCACAACTTGGTCACAGCTGGAATAAAACTTCTAGAGTACTGCGTAGTATTGAGCCTCGTGATGGAGAAGGCCTGGCTATTAAAATTAACTGCCTGCCTAGTATTACGAACAGGATAGAATTGTCCAGGGAGATCTGAATCTAAAGGATGGTCAGAGTTGTGAAAAATCTTATGCAACATGCATAATGAACTAATTGAACGACGGTGCCAGAGATTAATATCTAGATCAGGAATAAGAAATTTAATAGACCGTAAGTTTCTGTCCAACAAATTAAGATGAGAATCAGCAGCTGAAGACCAGACAGGAGAACAATACTCAAAACAAGGTAGAATGAAAGAGTTAAAACACTTCTTCAGAATAGATTGATCACCGAAAATCTTGAAAGACTTCCTCAATAAGCCTATTTTTTGAGAAATTGAAGAAGACACAGACCTTATATGTTTCTCAAAAGTAAATTTACTGTCTAGAATTACACCTAAAATTTTGAAAGAGTCATGCATATTTAAAGGAACATTATCAATACTGAGATCCAGATGTTGAGGAACCACCGTCCTTGACCTACTTACAATCATACTTTGAGTTTTGTTAGGATTCAACTTCATACCTCATAATTTGCACCATGCACTAATTCTAGCTAAATCTCTATTAAGGGATTCACCAACCCTAGATCTACATTCAGGGGATGGAATTGATGCAAAGAGAGTAGCATCATCTGCATATACAACAAGCTTGTTTTCTAGGTCAAACCACATGTCATGTGTATATAGTATAAAAAGTAATGGGCCAAGAACACTACCCTGTGGAACACCGGATATCACATTCCTATAATCACTATGGTGTCCATCAACAACAACTCTTTGAGATCTATTACTTAAAAAATCAATAATAATGCTAAGAAACGACCCACCCACTCCCAACTGTTTCACTTTGAAAACAAGGGCCTCATGATTAACACGGTCAAAGGCAGCACTAAAATCAAGGCCAATCATACGAACTTCCCGACCACAATCAAGGGATTTCTGTACAGCATTGGAGATTGTAAGAAGGGCATCACATGCTCCAAGGCCTTTACGAAAACCAAATTGCAAACTAGGGAGTAGATGATTACCTTCAGCAAACCTATTAAGACGTTTTGCCAGAAGACGTTCAAAAACTTTAGATAATATGGGAGTTATGGAAATTGGGCGGTAATCAGTGGGACTTGAGCTACCACAAACACATTTACATAGAGGAGTAACATCACCAATTTTCCAACTAGTGCTAAAAGCTCCTCTTTTTGCTAACTTGCGCAAAATAACAGATAACTTTGGAGCTAAGAAATCTGCTGTCTTTATAAAAAACAAAGGAAAAATACCATTTGGGTCTACACCTCCATAAGCATCAAGGTCCATCAACAGAGCTTTAATCTCACGAGATCGAAAAGCTAAACTAGTCAGTTTAGCCTCAGGAAAACAGGAATGAGGAAGTTCAAGTTTTTCATTAAAGAGAGAGAGAGAGAGAGAGAGAGAGAGAGAGAGAGAGAGAGAGAGAGAGAGAGAGAGAGAGAGAGAGAGAGAGAGGATCCATTTCTGTTTTTAGATGACTGTTACAAATGGGGGAAATGAATGGAGGTAGCAGGAGTGGTATGTGTTAAGGCACAAGACAAGATATACAGCACAGCAAAAAGACCAATGTTAATATATGGATCGGAAACAGAGGAAGAAAAGCTTGACGAGAGCCGATATATATTATTATTATTATTATTACTATCCAAGCTACAACCCTATTTGGAAAAGCAAGATGCTATAAGCTCAGGGGCTCCAACAGGGAAAAAAATGGTTTGACCTAGAGCATCAAGAGGGAGACAGAGAATTAGATGGTGAGTTAAGGGGAAGGATGTTATAGAGATAAGAGGTTGTTAGAGGGGGATACCTTTGGTAGAAAGAATTAGAGAAGCCGCATTAGGTAACCGATCGCTTAATGTAGGGATAACATTGGAAAAGAAGAAGTTATAGATTTCTAAAATCTCCAGTCCTGGTCATCAACATTTATCTAAATCCAAAGAGCAAATCCAAAGATCAGTTTAAATATGATCGTAATTCAGGCCAGGTCGTCAACGGGAATGACACTGCCTCCCTAATTAGGGTCCTGGATGTCATCATCATCATCATCATCATCATCATCATCAAGAACAGCAATCGAAAGTTCATCCAGTCCTGGTCATCAACATTTATCTAAATCCAAAGATCAGTCTAAATATGATCGTAATTCAGGCCAGGTCGTCAACGGGAATGACACTGCTTCAAAAATTGGAAAATTATGAAATAAGAAGTATGGCAGGTGTAGTAAAGATTACTGAAGTGATAAGAATATCACAAATGAGATGTTGTGGGCATGTATTGAGACTAGGGGGAGGGATTGAGTAAGGCTTGGGTACAACTTGTTAGGGGAAGAGTATCAAGAGGGAGACAGAGAATTAGATGGTGAGTTAAGGGGAAGGATGTTATAGAGATAAGAGGTTGTTAGAGGGGGATACCTTTGGTAGGAAGAATTAGAGAAGCCGCATTAGGTAACCGATCGCTTAATGTAGGGATAACATTGGAAAAGAAGAAGTTATAGATTTCTAAAATCTCCATTCACTGACCTCCATGTTTTGAATGTGGGCGAAAAGACATAAATTTGCAGGTCCTTGAAGATTATTAGTTGTTAGCAAAATGAATTAAACGGTCATGGATGGAACAAAGTCACAAGGATAATTAGATTTAGTTTGATTATTCTTTTAAAGATACAAAGTCATCATAAATTTCATTTGATGACAGAGTGACTAATAATTTTCCTTCCAAAAATAGTAATAAAATCTCAGATGGAAGTATATTGAATTAAGGTTCTGAATTCTATTTTCATCTCTTATTTTCACCACATATTTACTGCACAGGAGCGTTGCAACACAATATGAAAATAAAACATGTATATTCTTTGAATAAAATGTAAGATTTTGATATAGAAATAAACTCACACGAGCTCGAAGGTGTGCAAATATTGACAGTGATTTCCTATTTGCTGATAGATATTCAAAAGGCAAGTAAAACCTTTCGTTATATTTGTTTATGAATACTGGACATCTGAATCATGGAAGCTGCCTGTGCAAACAAGAAACATGCACGCCAGAAAAAGAGTTGTTAGATCCATAAAATCGTTGTTGACTCTCGATAATAGAACAAATATAAAGCATATATATATATATATATATATATATATGTATATATATATATATATATATATATATATATATATATATATATATATATATATATATATATATATATATATATATATATATATTTATATTGTGGCGGGATGTTACAACAACAACCCCCACACCCTGGATCACTCGACCAGACAATTGTCTCTACAACACAAACTTTCCCCTTACTTTATCATAAACTGGACTCTCAGACCAAAGGACAAATCAGAACGAAACATAACCTTAATACTATATTTCTTACAAACTAAAACTTGACACGAAACTGATAAAATAAACCTAACACCATTCATATAAACCAAAAAAAACACCCTAACAACCTTAAATTTACACCGTACACCAACACCCAAAATTTGTATGTTTTTATATGTTGACACCAACAATGTCGTTCACAAACTGCCGAACTGTCTTTCACGGCACAACCACAGCTTTGTGGCTATCAAACTGTTTGGCAATTGGCCACCACTGCCTCCCTAATTAGAGTCCTGGATGTCATCATCATCATCAAGAACAGCAATCGAAAGTTCATCCAGTCCTGGTCATCAACATTTATCTAAATCCAAAGAGCAAATCCAAGAGCAGTCTAAATATGATCGTAATTCAGGCCAGGTCGTCAACGGTTGGGCAACAATCAAAACTAAGTTCTCTCCAAAGGAGGAATCACGGCCTGCCAAAATAAAAAAAAAGAAAAACACTTAGGAACACTCCTAACTAACTTAACTATCGCACTATAATCAAAGATAAATAATAAATTGTTCCTATCATCCACAATCACGACAAACAAATATAAACGAAACTGTACTTACTCAGAAAACCAATGAACACTTCCACGCTGGTCGAATAATTTTATAAAATTGTAATCCAGCACTCACAAACGCAACTGTCTCAAGCTGCAGTCAAATCAAAATAATCATTCACCCAAGAAATTCACCACTGTCGTAACCTAACTAAAAACATAAACAAACAATCTCATTTATACCAACAGTCTATTAATGGTATAAGTAAAACGCTAAGAAAATGCCAATGTAATGAATCATAAGTAATTCAATGATAATAAAATCCATTGAAGTAATATTAGTGCCGTTCGACTGAAATGCAGTCGAATAATAAATCGACATCACATACGCAAATGCAACAAAGGACGCGGAAATTAAAACCAGAGAGTAACATAAACAGTCAATAAGATTTGATTGAAAAATAACATGAATCTCATGAAAGGTGTCAGCAATATTATATTAAAACTTGTAATGAATATAGATTGTAAAGAATATTCCACCAAGTATTAATTGAATTATTCAGAGGTTGAGATTTACTAAAGCAATAGTTAGTAAAATAACCTTCAATTCACTGCATACAGATATAACCAAGACGAATTACAGAATATAAACCCCTGAATCCAAAAGAGTTTAAAAAAAGATGAAATTATTATAACCCTGGAATATATCAGCCAACATGTATACCAAAACATATCTAAAAACAATGAACACTAAGTAAATAAATGTCAAAAACCTTTCCTTATAAAAGAATTATGGTATAGTTTTAAGTTATCAACACCATCAAAATGTTATATACCCCACTATTTGATCTCAGAAAATACTAGACATAATAAACACAGAAAATTCCGATCCAGTCTCTAACACTTAACTAATAGCAGAACACCACTAAAAATGTAGCCAATTAAAAACGTTGGAAGCCAGCAAAATATTACTACAAAGGCTGTCACTTGAAAACGTTAGAAACAAGCAGAATACTACAACAAATGTTGTCACTGGGAAACGTTTGAAAACAGAAAAACATCACTGCCAATGCTGCCACTGGAAAACGTTAATAAAAGCGAAATATCGCTACAAATGTTGCCACTGGAAAATGTTTGGAAATAGAAGAATAGAAGTTTTTGTCACTTGGAAAGAACAGAATATCGCAAGAAATGTTAATGGAATTTACGTCACGTAACGAATGGAAAAGGAAACGAGGAAATCAGAATTCTAGCAACACTGATTCATTGTTCTATTTGGATGTGATCACGACGGAGGGTTCTGGACATCGTTTGCAACACCAAACAGGGATTTTGAAAGGTGGGTGTTTGTACTACATTAAGATTTGTTCTAACACCGGACATGAATAGACGTTTGACTGAACACACACATGTATG